>NW_020954590.1:102042705-102140653 GCF_900497805.2 Vombatus ursinus
AGAGAGAGAGAGAGAGAGAGAGAGAGAGAGAGAAAGGAAGGAAGGAATAGAGGAAGGGAGGGAGGGCTGATAAGAGAAGGAAAGAAGAGAAAGGCAAAGAAAGGAACAAAGGAAGGAATGAAGGAAGGAAAGAAAGACAATGCTTTTAATAATCCAAAAGTTCCAGAGATCTCTTTAGTGAAGTCAGTTGTCTTACTTTTAAACTAGAATCACAAATCTTAAAATGACAATGTTAGAAGTGTCTTTAGAGGTTCAAGTCCATCCTCTGTAGCAGGTTGATATGCTGGAGATAACGATGAATTTGTCATAAAAGGAACTGGATTCAGATTTAGACTTTGCTACTTACCATCTATTTAACAATATATGACATTTCTGGAAAGGTGGGCTATATAGGTAAAGGATACTCTCCCTGGATAGATCTCACCATTGGGAAGCAGGAATGTCCACTCTTTCCTAACCTCTTATTCCTCCCGGCTAATAACTTTCCTTTAATTGATGTCTCCTATACCAAAACCTGGTTATACATGTGTGACCATTAGGCAAGTCACTTAACCTCAGTGGGACTCAGTTTCCTCAGCTTTAAAATAAAAGGATGACTTGATGACTTCTGAGGTCTCTCTAGCTCTAAATATATATGATCCCATAACCCCAACAATTATAAAGGAATACACTCTAATGATATCTCTGAATAGCCTCTTCTTTAGTGCTTCCACTAAGTCAACATATTTCCTAACAAAGGAGGCAAATCAATTGTGTATATTTGGTGATGGGGTAGAAAATGGGGTATTGTTAGGCCAGTGGTTCATGCTTTCATTAATATAAAGAATTGCCAGTGTGGAAACTCCCTCTACCAATTCAGAACAGCAACTTCTCTGAATCTAGAATCTTAGGGAGTTGAATGAGGAATAGTTAGGTTAAGTGCCTTACCTAACATCATACAAATAGTAAGAGGCATCTTGATGTCAAATCCAGTGTTCTTTCTACTGTACCACTCCACCTCTAAGACTGGACTACACACCTCCAAGGTCCCTAAAATTAAAGATGAATCTCAACTCAGCTATTATAATTTGTGTAGCCATGGTCAAGTCATTTAGTCTCCCTAAGTTTTCATTTCCTCATTTATGTTATCTTTTAAAGGAGAGGATCATAACATAGGAGACAGTAAAATAGCACCTACAGGTAGGAGCAGAGAAACAAACTAAAGATAAATGGATATACATAGATAGTCACCCAAAGATGGAAAAAAGGCAGACACCAATGAACATTGTATTAAGAACTTGGTCTACAGAGGTGAAAAGATCCAAGGCAAGAGATAATATACAAAATAGACTCTAGGTATAAATTAGGAACCACAGCAAAAATAAAAAGGAAGTTAACAACAGCAAGGACTAGAACTCAGTCTGCAAGAGTTTAGTTCTACTCAAGTATTAGGATATCAGTCTATGTAGTAAGTCTGATTTTCACTATTTCTTAGAGAAACAACTGGTATGAAACAGTTGTCGCAATGGGTGGTCAGAAAGCTCTTAAATTGCCCAGGCCATCAAACATTTAGTTTCCTCAACAAAGAAAGACATGATAAACAACAGTAAAATTGGTTAAAAATACAAGTTTATTTCCAATATATTACAGAGGAGAAAAGAAGATTATAGGGTTGTTTCCTCTCTAAACAAATCAAAGTGCGAAAAACAGTTAAAGGGAAAACAAACCTGTAGGTATCATCTTTATTCATCCTTCCCCTCACAGACAAAGGGTCTTACTTCTAGCTCAGCTCTCACAGTCATCTAGGGAAGCAACTCTTATGGAGAAGAGGTCAGCCATCTCCACCAAATGCCAATCAACTGCCACTCACAAGGCAAGCAACCCAGTCTAACTTTGGCCACAAGTAAGATCAATCAATCAATCAACAAACATTTATTCAGTTCCCTTTATGTTTTGTAATAAAATCAGAGACATGAAGAAAAGTCAAAAACAGTCCCTGTCCTAGGAGAGCTTGCATTCTAATGCAGCATGTATAAATCAGAACCTATAAGATAAACAGAGGAGGCAACATATTGTGTAACTAACAAAAATCTCCAAAAAAGAAGTGATTTAAAGGATCCAATGGGCTGTTGGTATTCTCTTCTTCCCTTTTGAAATTATTGTATATTGCTTTTACATAGTTTGGACTTATTTGTTTTCATCTCGTATTCCCCCAAGAGAATGCTCTTCAAGAGCAGAGACAATTTCATTTTTCTTATTTTATCACAGGTACCAAACACAATACCTTGTTCATAATATATGTTTAATGAATGTTTGTTGCATATAAAACTTGAAAAGGAGGTTCAAACAAGGAATAATTGATAGACAGCCAGCTTGCTATACTTGCATCCATGCAACATCAGCAGGTTGTGTGGTCCTCTTGTGGAATAATTACAACAGCACATGGACAAAAGTTGAACATGAGAAGCTATTAGACATTGCAGTCTATGCCATTATAGGGAACACTCACATCAGTGAAGTCACTGATTAATCAAAATCTCAAGATAAGTATATGTACGGCTAAAAAAGGATGTGGGAGAGTCATGAAAGATGACCTCATTAATGTGAGCCCTGTAATGATATAGGAGCTACAAAACCTCACTGAAGAAAATAATTCCTTAAAAATTAGAATTGGGCAAGTGGAAGCTGATGACTCCAAGAGACATCAAGAAACAATAAAACAAAATCAAAAGAATGAAAAAAATAGAAGAAAATATGAAATGTCTTATTGTAAAAGCAACTGACCTAAAATACATTAGTAAAAATGATTTAAGAATTATTGGACTACCTGAAAGCCATGATTAAAAAAAAATCCTAGACATCATATTTCAAGAAACTATAAAGGAAAACTGCCTTAATATTCTAGAACCAGAGAGTAAAATAGAAATTTACAAAATCTGCTGATCATCTCCTGAAAGAGATCCCAAAATGAAAACTCCCAGGAATATTATAGTCAACTTCCAGAGCTCCCAGGTCAAGGAAACAATACTACAAGCAGCTAGAAAGAATTCAAATACCATGGATCCACAGTCAGGTTTCACAAGACTTCTCAGCTTCTACATTAAAGAATTGGAGGGCTTAGAATATGAAGTTCTGGAAGGCAAAAGACATAGGATTTCAATCAAGAACTGCCTACCTAGCAAAACTGGGTATAATCCTTCAGGGGGGGAAATGAATATTTAATGAAATAGAAGACTTTCAAGTATTTTTTGATGAAAAGATGAGAGCTGAACAGAAAATTTAATTTTCAAATACAAGACCCAAGAGAAACATAAAAAGGTAAACAGGAAAGACAAATCATAAGAGATTCAGTAAGGGTAAACTGTTTATATTCCTACATGAAAAGATGATAATTACTACTCCTAAGACTTTATAATTATTAGGAGAGTTAGAAGTATACATACACAGAGAGCATGGATTTTGTGTTGACTATAATGAGATAATATTAAAAAAAACAAAATTAAGGAATGAGAAAAAAGGATGTACTTTGAGAAGGGGAAGGAAGAGGTAGAATGGAATAAATTATCTCACATAAAGCAGGCATGAAAGAGCTTTTACATTAAAGAGGAAGAAAGAGGGGGTGCACTTAAAGCTTACTCTCATCAGAACTGACTGAAAGAGGGAATAACACATATACTCAGTTAGGTATAGAAATGCATCTTACAGTTAATATTCATCACTGTGAATGTGAATGGATGAAATCACCCATAAAATGGAAGCAAAGAGCAGAGTGGGTTAAAAACCAGAATCTGACATTATGTTGTTTACAAAAAAAAAAATACTTGAAGTAGAAAAACATACACAGAGTAAAGGCAAAGGACTGGAGCAAAATCTATTATGCTTTAGCTGAAATTAAAAAAAAAAAGCAGGGGTAGCAATAATCATATCAGACAAAGCAAAAGCAAAAATAGATTTAATTAAAAGAGATAAAAAAGGAAACTATATCTTACTTAAAGGTACCATAGACAATGAAATAATATCAATACTAAACATATATGCACCAAATGGTATGGTATCCAGTTTTTTAAAGGAAAAGTTAAATGAGTTACAGGAAGAAAGAGACAGTCAAACTACACTAGTGGGGGACCTCAATTCCCCCTCTTAGAACTAGATAAATCTAACAAAAAAAAATAAACAAGAAAGAAGTTAAAGGGATGAACAGAATTCTAGAAAAATTAGACATGATAAGTCTTTCAAGAAAAGTGAATAGGAATAGAAAGGAATATACCTTTTTCTTAGTGGTACATGGCACATACACAAAAATAAGACATTAGGGCAAAAAAAAACCCTTACAACCAAATACAGAAAAGCAGAAATATTAAATTTGTCCTTTCAAGATCATAATTCAATAAAATTACATTTAATAAAGGGTTGTCAAAACATAGAATAAAAATTCATTGGAAACTAAATAATCTAATCCTAAAGAATTAGTGGGTCAAAGAATAAATAATAGAAACTATCAATAATTTCATCAAAGAGAATAACAACAAGGAGACAACATACTAAAATTTATGGGATGCAGCCAAAGCAGTACTCAGGGAGAATTTATAGCTCTAAATACTTACAACAATAAAATAGAAAAAGAGCAGACCAATGAATTGATCATGCAACTTTAAAAAAAAAAAACAACTAGAAAAACAACTAATTAAAAATCCTCAATTAAACACCAAAATGTAAGTTCTGAAAATCAAAGGAGAAATTAATAAAATTGAAAGTAAGACAACTATTGAAGTCATATAAAACTAGGAGATGGTTTTTATTTTTAAAAAAAGTAAAATGATAAACAATTGATAAATTTGATTTTAAAAAAGAAAGAAGATAAAATTACCAGTATCAAAAAGGAAAAGGGTGAACTCATCACCAATGAAAAGAAAATTAAAGTAAAAATTAAGAGTTATTTTGCTCAATTATATATCAAAAAATTAGATAATCTAAAGGAAATGGATGAATATTTACAAAAATATAAATTGCCCAGGTTAACAGAAGAGGAAATATAATAAATAATTCCTTCTCAGAAAAAGAAATTGAACAAGCCATTAATGAGTTCCCTAAGAAACATCACCAGAACAAGCTGGATTCATGAATGAATTCTACCAAACATTTGAAGAACAATTAATTCCAATATTATATAAACTATTTGGGAAAATGGCAAAGAAGGAGTCCTACCAAATTCCTTTTATGCAACTGATACCTAAACCAGGAAGAACTGAAACAGAGAAAGAGAACTATAGACAAATTTCCCTAATGAACATTGATACAAAATATTTTAAATAAAATACTCCCAAGGAGATTACACCAATATAACACAAGAATCATACACTATGACCAGGTGAGATTTATACCAGGAATGCAGGGCTGGTTCAATATTAGGGAAACTATCAGCATTATTGACCATATCAATAATAAAACCGACAGAAACCATATGATTATCTCAATAGATGCAGAAAAAGCTTTTGAGAAAATATAACACTCATTCAAACAAATTCATTCCTATTTTTAAAAAACCCACTGGAAAACATAGGAATAAATGGAGTTTTCCTTAAAATGATAAGTAGTATCTATCTGGAACCAAAAGTAAGCATTATCTGTAACAGGCAAAGCTAGAAACCTTACCAATAAGATCAGGATGAACAAGGATGATTATCACTGCTATTGTTCATTATTATACTAGACATGATAGCTACAGTCATAAAAGAAGAAAAAAAAATTAAAGGAATTAGAATGAGCAATGAAGAAACTAAACTATCATTTTGCAGATGACATGATGATCTACTTGGAGAATCATAGAGAATCAACTAAAAATTAGTTTAAATAATTAACAATTTAACAAATTCACAGGATATAAAATAAACCCACATAAATCATCAGCATTTCTATATTTTACCAACAAAATCCAGCAGCAAGAGATAAAAAGAGAAATCCCATTTAAAATAACTATAGATAATACAAAATCCTTGGAAGTTCACCTGCCAAGACAAAAATCCAGGAACAATATGAACACAATTACAATAAATAGTAGGTAATGACTATAGTAATCTAGTGTTTGATAAATGCTAAGATTCCAGCTTTGAAGACAATTACTTTCTTTAAAAACTGCTGGGAAAACTAGAAAGCAACTTGGCAAAAATTAGGTATAGACCAACATCTAACACAGTCTACCAAGATAAGGTCAAAATGGGTACATGATTTAAACATAAAGGGTGATACCAGAAGTGAATTAGGGAAACATGGAATGGTTTACCTGTTCAATCTATGGATAAGAGAAGAATTTATGACCAAACAAGAGATAGAAAGCATTACAAGATTTAAAATAGATAATTTAATTATATTAAATATAAAAGCTTTTGCACAAACAAAACCAATATAGCCAAGATTAGGAGAAAAACACAGAACTGGGTAGGGAGGAGGGTGGAATTTATAGTAAGTTTCACTGATAAAGGCCTCATTTTTCAAATATAGAGAGAACTGAGTCAAATTTATAAGAATACAAGTCATTCTCCAATTGATAGTCAAAGGATATGAATATTCAGTTTTCTGATGAAGAAATCAAAGATATGTGAAAGTCATGTGAAAATTATCTAAATCATTATTGATTAGAGAAATACACATTAAAACAACTCTGAGGTACCTCCTTAGATTGGCTAAAAAGACAGGAAAAAAAACACAACTTCTAGAGATGATGTGAGAAAATTGGGACACTAATGCACTGTGGGTGGAGTTATGGACTGATTCAACCATTTTGGAGAATAATTTGAAACTTTTCACAAAGGTCTATAAAAGTGTGGATACCCTGTGACCAATTAATACTACAAGTAGGTTTATATTGCAAAGAGATTTTAAAAAAAAGATACATATACACAAATATGTATCTACATCTACATCTACATCTACATCTACACATACATATACATATACATATACATATACACATACATATACATATACATAGCAGCTCTTTATGTGGTGGAGAAGAATTGAAAATTGAAGGGATACCCATCAATTGGGGAATGATTGAACAAGTTGCAGTATATGAATGTAATGGAATACTATTGTGATATAAGAAATGACAAGCAGGATGATTTCAGAAAAATCTGGAAAGACTTACATGAACTGATGCAAAGTGAAGTGAACAGAACCAGAACATTGCATACAGTAATAGCAATATTGTATGATGATCTACTGCAAACAGAACCAGAACATTGTACACAGTAATAGCAATATTGTGTGATAATCTACTGCAAAGGACAGCTATTCTCCACAATACAATGATCCAAGACAATTCCAAAGGACTCATGATGAAAAATGCTATCCATATCCAGAGAAAGAACTGATGGAGCCTGAATTCAGATAGACGTATACTTATTTTTTTTAGGTTCTTTTTGGTCTGTTTTCTTTCATATTATAACTAATATGGAAATATGTTTTACATGATTACACATGTATAAACTATATCAAACTTCTTACCCTTTCAGAATAGGAGTGAGGAAGAGAATTTGAAATTCAAATTTTAAAAAAATGAATGTCAGAAATTGTTTTTACATACAATTGGAAAATTATTTAAAATTTTTAAAATATATATACTGCATGGATAGATCTGGGTAAGGATATAGATAAGCATTGCTGAGGATGAGAAGGCATGGTACAATCAAGGACAATGGATGAACTATCTAACTTGAGGAAGTGATAAATCCATTCAAGTAATGAAATATATGATGACATAACTAGATAGGCACAACCATACTAGCTGTACTAGGGCACAGATAATGTGGACTAATGTACAGAGCCATTCCTGTCATCCTACACAATCAAGTAATTATATCTTAATCTAGAAGTTAGGAGTGTAGGAACTCCTAATAGAGTCTCCCTTGGATGCTAAGGGAAAGGCAAAAGACTCAGAGCAGACCCCTTTGCCCTTCTTCTACCTTCAGTGACCCTCCTTTTTCACTTCCACCATCACTCAGTAGGTACAGGCACAACTGATGGTCCCCTGAAAATAACAGGTATATATGGGTATGTTCTTAGTAACAATAAGAAGCTTTAGTCCATAATGAGTTATCTGAGTACATATAGCCAAATCACCAAATCTCTGGATATAGTCAGGGATATTCATTGAGTTAATTTCTGTGTAAATCCAATTGACAGCCAAATCAGAAGCTAGGTTCTTGGAACAGGTGTTTATTCATGTGACAAATTACACAAAATGAAAAATCGTCCAGATGACATTCTAGCCAGCAATGGCAATGTCCTCTAACAGGTCTGACTGTAACCTTTTTTTCAATCAGTCATTATTTGAATAGACAAAAAAAAAGACAACATGAAGCTGACCCACCTACCCTGGTAATGTAACAAAAAAAAAAAGTTTTTAATGTGACCATAATTCACTTTATATTAATTACAGTATCTGCTACTTAAAAGTATTAACATTCTTTTTCAAACTAGAAATTCATTTTTTTTCTTAACCAAGGTCTAGCTTGGCTAACTCTATCATTCCCATGATCTCTATTAGTCTTTGTGTTCCTTGTTATCACAGAGTAGTGACACTGATTAACTTTGACACTTACTAACATGAAAGTAAAGAAGGATATGACACCACGTGCATTACTCTCAGGTCCTAAATTCTAGATGTCTTGAAACTTGGAGTGATTGAAATATTAAATGAAATTCTAGCAACTCACAAACCTGAATCACAGCACCTTTTTTTTTCTTCACAGCCTGAGTAAATTAGCTATGAATCTGTGGAGTTAAAAAATAAATGGCCTAGTTATCATCTCTGTCATGTATTTTTAAATGATCACGTGAAGAAAAAAAGAAAGTTTTCTTAAACATTCAGTATTTGTGAGAGAATTTGTAGAAAATGTTTCATTTGAATTAATTACCTGTTGATTAATAGATTTATAGAAATACTAACTAAAGCTCTTCAAACACAGACCTTTGAAAAGCTCCATTTCCCTCTCTGTCCTCTACCACTTGCCCACTATGCTTCTCATGTTTCCTTTTTTCTCTGTTTTCTCTATTTTCTCATATCTATTCTTCCTTCCTTTCTTTTCTTTATTCCTTCCTTCTTTTTCCCCCTTCTCTTTCTGTTTCTTCCTTCTCCTTTTCCTTCTTCTGTTTCACATTTAACTGTTGTCCTTGTTATTTATTTATTCTTCAATGTTAATCCAGTACATATCTGTTCTCTTTCTGTCACGTCTTACAATCTTCATCAGTTATTGTTTTTCATGTCCTATCCTCCCTTTATCCCTGTCCATTCTACACCTTTAACTGCCACCTCTTCTGTTTTTACCTACAGCTATTTTTCTTCCACTTCCCAGCTCCTCAATCACATCTTCTCCTTTTTACTTGAAGTCCGTTGGTATAGTGGAAAGAGCACTGACTTTGGAGTCAAAGGACCTGGGTTTTTACACCAATGCTGCCATTTGTTAAGTTACAAAGAGCAAGTCATTTAACTTCTCTGAGCCTCATTTTACTCATCTTCTAAATGAAGGGGCTGCTATATGGCCTTTAAGACCCCTTCTAGCTCTAAATCTATGATCCTATCAACTATTCAACTGCTGTTGTCACACTCTTGGCTGTTACTAGACATGCTATATCAGCACAAGTTTTAGAAAGGGTTTAAAAGAGTATTGTTGTCACTATAGTAATTGTTATTTATTTCATTCTTCTCATCTTATTGAATAATTTAGATATAAATGGTCCTGGGAGAAGACAATATCCTGCTGCTATTCTTTTATAGTCAGTGCTCTGTAGACTATTACACAGGTCATGTAGCTCGAGTAAGTTATAACTAATAAACAGCTTGCATGCTCTGCTGGTATCCACTCAATGTCAGGAGGACATCCTATCTTGACATTTTATACACAGAGGAATAAAACAACTTCATTTTATAGTTGAATAAAAGTATTAGAATATAAGTCCATCTTCTGTAGGCTCACTGAAAGTATGCTTGGTACAATACAAGTATCAAACAGATGATAGTGATGATACATAACTCATCTAGAAATAACTAAATGGTACAGCAGATAAAGTGCTGAGCCTAGAGTCAGGAAGACTTGAGTTTGAATCCTGCCTCAGAAACTTACTAGATTTATGATACCAAGCAAGTCATTTAATCTCTCTCAGACTGGCTCTCTTCATCTGTAAAATGTCAATTATAATAATAGCACCTGCATCATGGGTTGCTATGAGGACCAAATAAGATATCTGAAATATACTTTGCAAGCCATAAATGCTACATACATGTTATCATGGTTTTGATCTATTTTTCTATATCTCTATATTTTGGAATCTTTTTGTTCCACGTGGCTTAGAGATTATGCATGTTTTATATGTTAACATTTTTAACAGCATTGTTCTTACTAAATAATAACTTGCATTCATATAGAACTTTGCAAATCTTAAAGTGTTTATGTCATAATAGAGTCTTTTAAGTCTTAGTGTAAGGATGCATCGATACTCCAAGGAACCATGATTGTTTGCATTTATGATCCACCAGTGTACAATGCAATATCTCTCTGCTTCACTTGATAGTCTCTGGAGTTATAGAAGCTTAAAAAAAAGTTCATGACCTCATAGGAAACTTTCTGTTTTCACACTGGAAGTTCTCTATACCAATAAAATCATAATTCTGGATACCTCCCTCCAACAAAAAAAAAATGAACCTATACTACCAAATCAATCAAAAAGTATGAATTATTATTGCTAAATTTATGGTTAAATTAATTTCAACAAGCTGTGGTTGATTATCTACCATTTGTTTGCTCTAAAGGGGAAAAAAGAAAATTCAAAGACTGAAAAAAGCTTTATTTAATTCTGATTCTCAATGCAAGCAAAAGAACTTGACATTTCTAGACACCTTCTTTCCACCACTTTTTTGAATTATTAATTTCTTCATAAAAAGATTAAATTTTGTGAATTTGCACATATTGTAAGCAGCTAGCTGGCTCGTAGGCAGTTAGGTGATGCAATGGATAAACTACTGGACTTGGAGTCGGGAAGACCCGAGTTTAATCCCTACCTCAAACACTTACTAACCGTATAACATGAGTAAATCATTTAATATCTTTCTATCCTAGTTGCTTCACCTGTAAAATGGAGATGACAATAATAGTACCTACCTCACAGGACTATTATGATGATTAAATAACATTAGATAACACATACAAAATGCTTTACAAGCCTCAAAGTACTATATAAATGCTAGTTGCTATTGTTGTTTTACTAAATAGCAGTAGGATAAAATATAAGTGCAATTAAGTAGGTCACATTATATGAGGAGGAAGAACCAGGTAGAACTACTCAACCTAGGTATGTATGCAGGTGTCTATGTCCTTCTCATTTCCTGTTCTTCAGTGTTTTGGTATAACTCTTTCTTCTGTAATAAATTGAAACATTTTTAAATTTGGTGAAGAATTTCAATAACTGGATTTTTAAAAGCCACTTATCCACTTGGATAGTAGTGGGAAATACACTAGTAGGCTCCATATCAGAGCTCTTGGAAATTTTCCAACTACAGAAGGAACTGGTCATCTTAATTACATGGTTCATTACTTAACTGTAATCTGCTTCACAAAACTACCATGTACAATCCTTGCCAAACTCTGGCCCATTCATTGTAAGGTCAAAGTTTCCTAGCTCATTGAGAAATAAAACCAGATATATTAAGTCTCCTCATTTCAAGCTCATTAAATATCTAGCCTTGGGTTAGTCACCATTACTCATACAGAAGAAAAAAAACTGCATTTCTACAGATAAGTTACCATGCCTTATACTTTATTCTAAAAACTCAGATGTCAGGTATTTTTAGGAAAGGACTATTCATTGAGATAATTACTTAAGCTCTTAAGGTATATAAAAGAACTGATAAAATACTGAATTCCCAATTTCCTTACTTTGAGAAATGTTAACTGTAACTTTGACACCAAAAGTATTAGTTGAGCTGAAGGTGATTTCATAAATCCATACTTGCTATCTATCTTTGGCTTTTAAAATGAAGGTCCATCATCTGGGAAGAGGAATCTGGCTTGAAAAAAAATTGAACTTAAAGAGAAAGCATACATGGAGAAAAAAGTCTAGTAAAATAACAACAGAAATTTAGTAATTTACAGCGGAATGCAAGAAACTACTATACTGATAGTATTTCCATTAGACAGAGCTCTTACTTGAAAAAAATTTTTAGAAGAAAAATATAGGGTCAACATAAATATGAAAACACATGAGGTTTAAAAGAAAGATTATCATATATTTATCATATAATGGGAGAAGTGCTGAACTAGAATTAGAATCATAAAACATTTTTTGAAAATTTAAATTATATTTTTAATCAACAGGAAATTTTTCTTTCCCTCCAACTCGATTGGAAACCAAAGAAAAACAAATTCCTAGTAATAAGTATGCATAGTCAAGCAAAACAAATTCCCTCATTGGCCTTATTTTTTTTTTTTAATGTCTTGTTCTATACCTTGAATCCATTGCACCTCTGGAATGATGAATGGTCATTGCATTGACCAGTGTTTTAACAGCATTCAAAGTTGTTTGTCTTTATAGTGTTGTCATTGTTGTATAAATTGTTCTTCTGATTCCACTCATTTCATTCTTCATCAGTTTATAAAATGCTTCAAAATTGATTGATGTTATAATAATAATATCTATGGTTCATATTGCATTTTAATGTTTGCAAAATGTTTTATGGATATTATCTTATTTGATCATCACAACAGACCCGAGAGGTAAATGCTATTATTATTCCCATTTTACAGCTTTGGAAACTGAGGTATGCCTTGCCCAGGGTCACACAGTCATAAGTGTCTGAGACAGGATTTGAATTCAGGTCTTCCCAATTCCAGGTCCAGCACCCTATTCACTATTCTACCTAGCTACTATGATGAAATTAATAGTAGAAATAGTAGAAATTATTTTTCTGGTTCAGTTCACTTCACCCTTCATCAGTTCATACAAATCTTTTCATGTCTTTTTGAAATCATCTATTTCCTCATTCCTCACAACATATATATTTATTTCCTCATTCCATCATATCCATATATGGCAATTTATTTAGACATTCTCTAGTTGATAGGCATCCCTTTCCGAGCAGGCAGTTCTCAAGGGAAGAAATTCAGACTTTCTATAGCTATGTGAAAAAAAAATGCTCCAAACTACTAATAATTGGAGAAATGCAAATTAAAGTAATTCTGAGATTCAACCTCACATCCAGCAGATTAGCAAAGATGACAAAAAAGGAAAACACCAAGTGTTGAAGGCAATTTGGAGAAATGGGCGCTGTGATGCACTGTTGGTGGACTTGTAAATGCATCCAACTATTCTAGAAAGTGATTTAGAAATATATACAAAAATTTACTGAATAATGAATGTCTTTAGGTCCAGCTATGCCACTTCTAGGTTTATATAAAAAGAAATCAAAGAAAGAGGAGAAAGTTCTATATGGACAAAAATATTTACAGTAGCTCTTTTCGTGGTAGAATCATGGAAGCTTAAAGGGTAATTTAAAGCAGCAATCATCAAAACTGCTCGGCACTGGCTAAGAAATAGAGTGGTGGATCAGTGGAATAAGTTAAATATGCAAGACACAGTAATCAATGACTATAGTCATCTATTATTTGATAAACCCAAAGACCCCAACTTCTGGGATAAGAACACACTCTTTGAAAAAAAATATCTGCTGGGAAAATTGGAAAAGAGTATGGCAGAAACTAGGCATAGACCAAAATCTCACACCATATACCAAAATAAAGTTGAAATGGGTTCATGATTTAGATATAAAAGCTGATAGTATAAGCAAACTGAGAGAGCAAGGAATAGTTTACCTATCAGATGTATGGAGAACAGAAGAATTCATGACCAAACAGGAGATAGAGAACATTACAAAAAGCAAAATGGGAAACTTTGATTACATGAAATTGAAAAGTTTTTGTACAAACAAAGCCAATACAACTAAAATTAGAAGGAAAATAGAAAATTGGGAAAGAATTTTTATAACCTGTCTCTCTGATAAAGGCCTCATTTCTAAAATATATAGAGAATTAAGTCAAATTTATAAGAATATAAGTCATTCCCCAATTGATAAATGGTCAAAGGATATGAATAGGCAGTTCTCAGAGGAAGAAATTAAAGCCATCTATGGTCATATGAAAAAATGCTCTAAATCACTATTGATTAGAGAAATGCAAATCAAAATAACTCTGAGGTACCACATCACACCAATCAGATTGACCAACATGACAAAACAAGTAAATGATAAATGTTGGAGAAGATGTAGGAAAATTGGAACACTAATGCATTGTTGGTGGAGTTGTGAAATGATCCAACCATTTGGGAGAGCAATTTAGAACTATGCCCAAAGGGCTGTAAAAATGTGCATACCCTTTGACTCAGCAACAGCACTTCTAGAGCTATATCCCAAAGGGATCATACAAATGGGAAAAGGACCCACATGTACAAAAATATTCATAGCAGCTCTTTTTATGGTGGCAAAGAATTGGAAATTGAGAGGATGCCCATCAATTGGGGAATGGCTGAGCAAGTTGTGGTATATGAATGTAATGTAATACTATTGTGCTATAAGAAATGATGAACAGGCTGACTTCAGAAAAACCTGGAAAGACTTGCATGGTCTGATGCTGAGTGAAATAAGCAGAACCAGGAGAAGGTTGTACACAATAATAGCCACGTTGTGCAATGACTAATATTGCTAAACTTAACCCTTCCCAGCAATACAAAGATATAAGACATCTCCAAAGGCCCCATGATGGAAAATGCTATCCACATCCAAAGAAAGACTTATGGAGTTTGAATGCAGATCAAAGCACACTATTTGCTATTTTTTTCTCTTCTGTTGAGTTTTGTTTCTTCTTTCTGGCCATTCCTCCTATTAGTTCTAATTTTTACTTACAACATCACTAATGTGAAAATATGCTTAATAGGAATGTATATGTATAGCCTATATCAGACTGTGCGCTGTCTTCAGGAGGGTGGTGGGGAGGAAAAGGGAGAAAAATTTTAAACTCAAAAGCATATGGAAGTGATTGTTGATAAATCAAAATAAATTAATAAAAAAAATTTTAAGGTAATTTAAATTAATCATAAATTATGTGCAAAGCACTGTTGCTGCTAGATTTTGGGAAAATGCAAAGATAACTGAAATAGGAACCCTCATCGAGTTTGGTTTTTAGGAGAATGAATATAAAATATACATGTACAATGCAAGAAATATACAAATGATGGGGAATGGAGTTCCTGGCGTAGAGAAGGCTATGAATAAAGAAATAGAAGCAACAAAGCATTGGAGTTAGAACCAAGAATCACCTGCCCAGCAAAACTGAAAATCCTTCAGAGAGCAAAAAAGAATATTCAGTGAAATAGAGGATTTTTGACCATTTCTGAGGAAAAGACAAAAACTGAATAGAAAATTTTATTTTCAAATACAAGATTCAAACGAAGCATAAAAAAGTAAACAGGAAAGATAACTCATAAGGAATTCAATAAAGTTAAGCTGTGCATAAAAAAGTAAACAGGAAAGATAACTCATAAGGAATTCAATAAAGTTAAGCTGTTTACATTCCTACATGAGAAAATGACACTTGTAACTCCTAAAAACTTTCTCATTAGGGCAGTTTGAAGCAATAGACAGCATAGATATGAGTTGAATATGATGGGATGATTATGTAAAAAAATAAAATTAAAAGATGAGAAAGAAGAATGCACTGGGAGAAGAGGAAAAGGAAAGATAGAATGGGATAAATTATCTGACACAAAAGAGGCTCTAAAGAGATTTTACAGTGGAGGGGAAGATGGGGGAAACAGGGAGGAAAGCACATAATGCTTACTCTCATAGGAATTGGCTCAAAACGGGAATAACATACACATTCAATTGTGTATAGAAATCTATCTTACCATACAGGAAAGTAGGAGGGCAAAGTGGATAAGAGAAAGGGTAGGGATGATAGAAGAGAGGGCAGATTGAGGAGAGATAAAAGTCAGAAGCAAAACATTTTTTGAAAATGGATAGGGTAAAAAGATTGAGACAGTAAAATAAAGGGGGGGGGAAATAGGAAGAAGGGAAATATATAGTTGGCAATCATTAATGTGAAAAAAAATTATAGCAAGTTTCTCTAATAAAGACCTCATTTCTCAAATATATAGAAAACTGGGTCAAATTTATAGAAATAAGAGCCATTCCTCAATTGATAAATGGTCAAAGGATTTGAATAGGCAGTTTTCAGACAAAGTAATCAAAACAATCTATAGTCATATGAAAAAATGCTCTGAATCACTATTGATTAGAGAAAAGCAAATTAATTAAGAAATCCTTTAAATTCCCCAATTCCATTAAAAATTCACATTTCAGGATTATGCCCAACTTTTCAGGGTAAGTAATCTTGGTTGTAAACCAATATCATGTGGTTTTGACTGCTGAATAAGAATTATAAAATATAAACATAAGAGTCAAGAGAAATCTGAAAAGGTAAATTTATTAGAGCAATTGGATGAGGCTTTATGGTGATATAGCACTAATATTCTAATAGTGAGAGAAGAAATAAGTGTCCCTTCAGAAATAAAAGGGAAGGTAAAAATAATATACTAACAAAGAGAGGGCAGAGAAGGAAGTGTAACTTACTATTTCTCAAAAGACAAGGTGGGGAGAGTGTCAGATGAACCTCACAGTTATGTTACACAAAGGAAGGTTTAACATGCAAATACACATACATAAACACATAAAGATTGATGTCAAAAATACATCTAATTCTCTCCTTAAATAAACAAAAACACAGCTAGACAAATGTCCAGTGTCATGGCTGATTTTAATAAAAATAACAATACTACAAGAGTTAATTTATACTTTCATGCTATACCCATCAAATTACCAAGGGAAAATGTTATTGAGCTAGATAATAACAATAACAGCTCACCTAGAATGTCAAGGGAAATGATGAGAAGAGGTAGAGAAAAAGAGGGAATAAATAGCATTTCCATACCCCAAATTATATTATAAAGCAGCAGGCATAAAAATCATCTGGTATTGGTCAAAAAATAAAGAGGGAGATCAATGGAACTGGCTAGACAGGGTATAATCAGAAACAATAGAACTCAATAATTTAGTGCCTGGTAAAATGGAAAACATAAATTGCCTAGGAAAGAACTCTTAATAAAAATCGCTGGGAAAATTGGAAAGTAGATAGGCAGAAATTAGGGTTAGACCAACATCTTAGACCATTTTCTATATTCTAAATGAATATGTGACCTTAATAGTAAAGATCATACTATTAAAAAATATGAATAACAGATCCTATACTTCTCACAGCTATGGGTAGGAGATATATTCTTAACCAAACAAGAGAGAGAGACAACTGCAAATGATAAAAAATTTTGATTGCATAAAACTGAAAAGTTCAGCATGGACAAAAGAAGGAAAATGGTCAAATGGAACAAAATCTTGTATCAAATTTTTCTGATAAAGATTTGGTATCTAAGATATATAAAGATATGGCTATGGATAGAGATACAGATTAGATATAGATATAAACATACATAACTAATAGCCATTCCACAGTAGATAAGTGGTCAAAAGATATGAACAGTTCTCAAAAGAATAATTGCAAAGCATGTACAACCACGTGAAAGAATACTCCAAATCACTAATAATAAGAGAAATTTAAAAAATCAAAATAGCCCTGAGGTTTCACTTGACACCCTGCAAAATTGACAGAGATGACAAAAAATGGCAATAGACAATATTGGCCAAGGGCAGGAAGGCAGGGGGAAGGGGGATGGGTTTCTTTGTATCCCCAGACCTTAGTACAGTCCTGGTGCATAGAACATGTTTATTGACTAGCTGCCTGACTAGACCACAGAATGAATGAAAGGAAGTGATGTATAATAAGGTTGGAAAAGGAGGTTGAATCTAGGTTGTAAAGGCCTTTAAGTACCCCCCCAAAAAGTTTCTTTTTCATCCTAGAGGGAACCATGGGAATTTATTGAGCAGTAGAATGATATAGTCAGAATTGTATTTTAGGAATCTCACTTTTGCAATTGTATAGAGGATGGATTGGGGAGGGGAGAGATTTGAGGTCAATTAAGAATCTATTGTAATAATCCAGAAAGAGTAAACTATTACTTAGACTCAGCATATGAAAGACTTTGCCAATTTAAGCCAAGGGTATTATGACAAGGATAAACAATAATGGAAGCATCCAAATTAGTTGAATAAAATTAGAGAAAGAGTAAAGAAGAGATACCTATGAATATCATGGGAATGAGATGGGAGGGTGATATGTCTTACTGATTAGAGATGGGAGGGTGATATGTCTTGATTATGAATTTCAGTATTTCACTCCAAGATGTGGTTACATCAAGTTCATTTCCCATATCCCTTAGCCAGAGGTATATAGTATCAATAAAACACTTAGTTTTCTCTACATTATCTTCAACCTACAACCTATGAGTGAAATAAAGACCTAATGTATAATATGACTGTCACTTCATTGCAGCAGTGAGCAAAGGAGAAGATGGCAGGAAGTATTTTGGAAAGTATCTGAGATTGAGGAATACAAGGGAGCAATGACTTATAGACTACTCAGAAGCCTCATGCCAGGATTGAATAAATAACTTCTAAAAGAAGAGAGTCAGAAAACACCAGGTACAGTCTGTCCCCAGCTTCTAGTATGGAGCCTTACATAAAGTACATACTTAATATATACTTATTGAGTCGTTAAGTTGAATCATGATTACTGAAAATTATCATTGGGTTTTGTTTCTATAATCTACTCTCTACTTTGAGCTGAATGTGAAAAGTAAAAAGAATCATGGAGGACAGCATATTGTTTTATGAGGAAACACTGGAAAAATGTGCAAGTGAGGATTAATGTCCTTTCCATTCGTTTCTGACAGCCTGTATTCAAGTTCAGGTTGTCTGGTCAACATTTGAGTCTGACGTTTAGTTTCCAAATCATGATGCTTCATGCTGGACACAAATTCCCTAGGAGAAATTTCAGGATAACTTTCCCACAGGTTTTCCTAATTAAGGATGCATCTACTCTTTGCCCACATCTGCTCATAAAAACTGGATAATTGAATGCACATGTGCTGATTTGTGATTCATTTTAGCATTTTGCAGGTGCAAATGTGAATTTAAGGTGCAAAATGGAGCCACAAATGTCATATGCTTCATCCAGCCAAAATTCTGGGCTCTAATCACATCTAAATAACTGTTCAGGTGATGCAATCAAATGCCTTTGCTCACAAAAGACTTGTAATAATAAAATATTGTGGGTGAGACTGAGATACAGTCTCAGATGAAGCTATAACATTTGGAGAAAATAAGATCCAGCTCATCTTTGCCAAATCTGACATTAAGCAATGTGTACAGTACTTTAAACACATTAACATAAAATTCACTTCAGATGGGTTTCAGAAAAACATTAACTACCTAGAACAATGGAAAATTATATACATATTGGTCTATACATCTAGAGATAAATATACATATAAGTATATATAGGTGTATATGATTTTTCATTGTATTACTTATATACATATGTATGTCTACATATATAATTGATTCAAGGATTTAAATTAAAAATAATTCAACCCTCATAATCATTATGTAATAAGGAATATAGTGTACTACGCTGTAATCATTATGTACGGAGGGGAAAACCTCAAAAGGCTATTAGCAGCCAAAGTTAAACTCTCTGCTACATAGTGGGATAGTGGAAGGAGGACTGGGATAGGAGAAAATTCAGAGTCTGGTTCAAACTCTATTATTTACCAACTCTATAACATTGAGAAAAGCGATTTGCCTTTTTGAGCCTCAGATTCCTTACTTTGAACAATACTTACTCTTTTCTGCCTTTCAGGGCATTGTAAAGACCAAATTTAATAATGCCTACAAACACTTTTTGAAATCCATAAAGTGCCATATAGGGGGTAAGGTATTAGTGTTCAGTAAATACAGCAGGCCTTCAGGAAAGTACTACACCAAAATCTTCTCCAGGAGTGAAAGTCAACAGTGGAAGGATATGCTGGAAAAAATGTAAGTTCTACTAGACTGGAAAGACTTTGTCTGTGGGACTCAGTGATAGATTATGTGCCTCTTCTCCAAGAACCAGGTTAGCTAAGTTCAAAGAGGCCCATCATCAGAAGATTGACCTTTAGGTAATGAACTCTTTTTAGCCACAACAATTTATGAAACCATGTGCTCAGGCATGGAGGGGTTTTGATCTGTGTCAGTGTAGGGATTACCCATACAGATGAAACCACAGGGTCTTTGAAATATTGAAGTAAATCAACAAGCAAAGTACTGGTACAGATAATGCTAAACAGTAGAAAATCCAAAAAGTATGCATATTTGGTTTGCCAATGCACTTATTGGGTTCCTTTCTTTTTTAAAAAGTTTCAGCAGCCTCCCCTTCCTAATTATTCTTCACTGAGAATGATATTACTAGTGGTTTTGTGAATCATAGACCTCCCTTATGCATGGGTGAAGTAAGATTCATTGCCCATTAGTCCATGTGGTTTTTAGCTAGTGTAAAAGCTATAGGCAACAAATCCATTTTGTTTTAGGAGAGCAAATTCAGACCTTTTTTTTCAGAACTTATTTATTTCTGTCACTTTTATTTATACTACATTTATATGCTATACATTTACTCATACTATGTGTATACAAACGCATATACATACATATATAATTTCCATAATATAGAAGGGCCATATTTTCCATAAAAATTATATGTGACTATCTTCTTCTTATAAATATTATAGAAAATATGCCCATTTAAAATAAGAGCTGCCATTTTCTTCCAAGGTAGCAAATAAAGTAACAAATTGACCTAAGAGTATATCTCAAGACTTTTTAATTGAGTCCTTTTTGGATTTAACCAGATAATTCCTTCAAAGATTATCAAGGAAGAGACAGAAAGACAAATGTTCTATGCCAACCAGTCAAGCTGGAAACCAAAGCCTCAGTAATTATTCATTCCTTCAGTTACTCATTTACATTTACATGCCAATTGAGAAAACACTGAAGGTTCACTAGGTATTTCATGGTTACCCTATCCAAAGCATTTCTGGACTGAGGATGGATCAGAAGAGGAATAATGTTTTCTCTATGATAATATCTTCGAATCCTGTGTTGATCTTTATTATTCTTTTTAAATGTCTGTTTATCTTTACCCTCCACAGTTTGGCCCCTGTAAAATAATCATCAAATGAATAAGTTTGGTCCTGTATCTAATCTCAAATGTCTACTTGTTTGTTATGTTGAATATGATATAACATTTGTTATAATTTTCTATGTATATTTTTTCAGTCTTCTGTAAAGTTATTTATATAAACAAAGTATTTCCTTATTTCTTTTAGATCTCCATTGGGTTTTGTGTGTAAAAAGTCTGCCATATTTTATGCCCCTTCTCTGCCAAATACAACTCATTCTTACTATAAACATGCATGATATAGATGTATATATGTGTATATACATATACATATATGTATTTGTTATGTATATAGACATATAATTAGGGTGATAGGCAACAGAGAGGAAACTCTTGGCAGGGCTCTAGAAAGGAGTGGTATCCAGGAAAATATGGTTGGAATGAACATAGAGTTAGTGCAAGAGAATGAATCTATCAATGAAAGAGAAAATTTAATAGGTCCTTAATGGACTGTCACCTATTTATAACCTCTATTAAATCACTGAAGGAAAAATAATACTAAGTCATTTCTATACCTGTGTTTTCTATACCTGTTATACACCCTACACCCATTCTCCAGTTCAAATTATAGATACTCCATGAAGACTTCTGTGACTACTTCATTTGGAAATTATCTCTGACCCCTCTGAACTACTACAGGACTCACTATCTGTGACATTTATTTGGTATGTCAATTTCTAGGAGATTTAAAATTTTTAGAAATTTTGAAATCATGGAGGAAAAAAACACGGAATATGGCATTTCTTTGTATTGTTTTTTATAGTTTATGAGAAGTAGAAACTTAAAAGCAGACAAAGTAATAGATATTATAGTAAGGATATGTGAATTCATCAATATAGGAAATCCCCAGGTGAGCTATCTCCTATGAATGTAAGTTGACACCTTCTCTGTAGTCTTATTAGCTGTCCCTGAAAGGTCAGGCAAAACTTTCCCTAGGTTGCTTGGTCAGTATGTGTCAGAGGTGAGACTGGAACACAGGTCTTCTGTCCACTATTCCATATTGTAGAGGAAAAAAAGGATATTTGTTTTCTGGACTTCTCTGTAGTGTTTAGGAGGTATAGTAAACACTTGTTTTCTGAAAATTAAGTTTGGGGATGAAGAAAGAAGCTAAAGAAAAAATGAAGGGCCCTGGGTAACTAGTTTCTATTACCTGCTTTGTTATCATAAAGCTGTACAATGTTATACATCACTTAACTTTTCTTTGCTTCTGTTTATCTGTAAAAGAGGGAGATTGTACTTGATGATTTCTAAGGTTCATTCTAACTCAAAAAGTAGTCATTTTTACTGCATGGATCCTTCAATAGCTTTGATCTCATAGATTTGGATACCAGACATGCAGATGATAATCCATCTGTGCCTATCCATTGATTCTGGTCCATGTACTTGTTCCATAGAGGATATAACCAGGATTCTGCTGGTTCTTCTCACACACCATGCATACTAGTGCAACATTCAGACTGTCTACCTTTCATTCTTTTCTCTTGCTATGTGATCAGACCTCCTTTTTTCCAGTTATACATGTTTCTAATAACGTCTTTTTTTGCCACTTTTTGCCAGCAAGTCATCATTGGTGATATGCTACAGCCTATTTACACCCACTATGAGTATTTTCCCACAGCTCTTTGGATCATTTACAATTGAGTCTTTTAAAGTCATGGTGTTCCATGATTTACAACCATATAGCATCCATGAGAGAAAGTTGGTGCTAAAAAGATGAGGTTTTATGGCAGGTTCATTTTCGATCACTGTAAGTGCTGTATAGTCTCATTTCTGAACTTTCACCAAAGAACAAAAGATTGGAAATCAGATAACTCACGTTCTTCTAACCATGGTTCTACTACTAACTAGCTATGTGAAGTTGGGCAAATTATTTCAACTGTCTTATACAGTTTCTTCATTTGTAAAACAAATAGGTTTGGTGGTGTAAGGAGTTTAGGAACTTACAGCTAAGACCAGGTTGGACTCTGATTGGATAAACAATTCTCAGAAGAGATGTTCTAAAGTTTCTAATAAATGCTTGGGGGTGGGGGGAGACAAAGAAAGAGGAAGCAGGAGAAGAAAAATGGTCTGTGTGGGAACGTTCAGATTCTTTCTTCCCCCCTGCCTAGGTCAGATATTGGTTATAGCAGTGATCTGCATAAGTGAAAAAAGTACCTATATAAATTAAACTTCAGATTTTTTTAAAATGTAATACTTAAGCAAGTGACTATTCTAGTATCAGCCAAAGAATCTTAGAATGCTAGAATCTCTATGGGGAAGTGACCAAAGAAGTCATCTAGTCTAATTTGTACCTATTCAGGAATAGCCTCTACTTCTCTTCTAAATAGTGATTCAATTTCCATTTGAATATACGTAGTGATTAGGAACTCACTGCTTCTTGAGGCAGCAAAGTCCACATTAGGAATGCTATGGTAGGAACTTTCTTTATATGAAACTAAAATCTGTCTCTCTGTAACTTTCACACATTAATCCTAATCCTGCCTTACAAGGCAAAGCAGAACAAGTGCATCTTTCCCATCCCAGCCTTCCAAATATTTGAAGTAAGGTAGCATGTCCTCTCCAAGTCTTCTTCATTTTTTTTCATGAAAATAGTCCTAATCTTGGTTTCCTAATCAAGCAGTCAACAACAAAATGATTGACATATAAATCTAAAGTCAAGAGGAAGTCTATGAAAGATATCGAATATCTATCCCATTTAAATAAATTACTTGCCCTTAGTGAGTAAAAAATTATAGTGGTCTGACACTGCAGCAACCTTTACTAATGGAAATAAAAATCATTTATAAAATCTGTACAATCCTTTGGCCCTATGATCCTATGATCTCTATATTGCATAGATTTTAGAAATCATTTGGAGAAATTAAGGCCATGGGGCAGCTAGGTAGTACGGTGGATAGAGCACCAGCCCTGGAGTCAAGAGGACCTGAGTTCAAATCTGGCCTCAGACACATGATACTTACTATCCGTGTGACCCTGGGCAAGTCACTTAACCCTCATTGCCTCACCAAAAAAAAAGAAGAAGAAGAAGAAGAAGAAGAAATAAAGGCCAGGTAGCACTATATGGATGCCTTATCATAAATATTGGATTTAGCATTTTAAGATTATCATAATACAAGGTTTTGTATTTTTCAGAAAATAAAAGAAATCAGGGTTTCCCAACTCTAATAGAAGCTATATATAGAAACCATATATTATTTATATTTTTTGTAACCACAGTATATAACACAATAACTTAAACATAACAAATGCTCAATATATACATATATACTGATCAAAGCTCAGGAAAAGAATCACACATTTATTTTTACTTCAAACTACAATTCTGAATTAATAAAAAGAAAAAAACCCTCTCATGAGGTCTAAGAATTATGTATAACTGTTTTTAAGAGATTTTAGTTACATAATCTGGAGGACAGAAAATAATTGAATTATTCTTTCACTGTCATTTATAATATGTATGTATATATATATATATATATACATACATATATGTATGTGTGTATGCGTGTGTGTGTTTCCTTTCATGACCACTAGACCAGGCAGTAGGTAATAAATTCTTTGCCATGGGTGTTCATGAAACAAAGAAACATATAAAATAGCCCTCATTCTTATGCAGCCTTTCTCAACTTCTACAGTGATTATGGCACAGGAGAGGAAAAGATATCATAAGGTATTAAGAATTTCACTGCTTTTAGACTGTTTATATAACCAACAACTTAACTCTGAGTAAAATAAATGTAAGATCCTTGTCCAGTGTTAGCACAGTCCCTAGCACACAGTAACACTTAGCAAATGCTTTTCATTTTTGACTGACTGTATGAAATTCTCATTATAAGTGAAATCAGAAGGCAAGAAAGTTACAACTAAATGGAAAGCTGGATCACAGGGTATCCTTGGAGGGACAAAGGAGCTGGTGGAATTGGGTTTATTTCATGTCCAAAGACAGTCAATCAACAAGCACTTATTATACCATGGACAAAAGGGATTTCCACATTTCTTTATCATTTCCCCTTCTTTTGAAGAATACTTTTATTGTACACAAGGAAGAGTAATATTTTGAGATGTTTGGCTGTAGGGAAGGTAGTAGAGAAGTATGAAAACCAGACTGAGGTAAGGCAGTGTCTAAAAACTTCTAGAACTTATAATTGTCCAATTTCCCCTAAACAAATAAAGGCTTTACAGCAAGAGAAAAGGTTAGGAAGACTTGTTGGTCTTTCTCTTTCTTTTCCCCCCTCTGTTTGCTTCTCTTTCTCATACCGAAATACAGAGAAATCAATAGGAATTCAGAAAAAGAATGATTTCTTACCCTTTGCTGCCATCATGAGGCCAGAATATCAAAATGTCAAAAAAAAAACTGATTTTTTAAGATTGTTTCAAAATATATATAAAGAATAAAAATGTATTTTAAAAGAAATAAAATTACATTTATCATAATTCAGACTCTTCATCTAAAAAAGCTATAATTTATATATGCTTAGGTCATTATATAAACTAAAATGTATATTAAAAAAAGCTATGAAATTAATTGCAATTCTTCATTTTGGTGTTATATCACTAGAATCCACATTTTATTTTTTAACCTAATATAATATTTTCTATTTCAAAATCAAATATAATACAAAACATAGAAGTGCTAAAATTATTAGGAATTTTCTCAAGCTTTTTTTAGGATCTCATACATTGGATCATGAGAATAAAGATGAAAAACATCAGAGACAACATATTAAAAAAATACAACAGAAAAATGAATGGTACGTGAATAACAAATTTGCTAATTGAGTGCTCAATTGAATTTAATTCAACAAATATTTAGTAAATGTCTTCGATATACAATGAACTGTTCCCAATGCTAAAGATACAAATGCAAAAACAAAATAATTTCTACCTTCCAGGGGCTTACATGTATACCACAGGTACACAGAGAAGCTAACACAGAGCATATACAAATTAATTTTGAGAGGAAGAGAGTGCTAACAACAGGGGTGATCCTGAAAATGTTCTTTGAAGGAAGCTAAGAACCCTATGGGGTATATTTAGCTACCACAAAAAATTGCAAGAGAAAAAAAAAGAGGAAAAGATTTTAATTGTCCCTAAAAAGGAAATCTAAAAATTCCAACAGAGATTTGCTTTAAAAAATTACAAGTAATCAAAACCAATACAAATATTTTACGATCAATAACATTCTATTTGTAATGCTATGGTTTTCTATAAACATCACTGATTCATGCAACTTCTTACTCACAAAATTAATAATATAATTTTGCAAGTCTATTTGTTAGGTTACAAAATTTCCTCAGTCATTTCCTCTCTGAATTGCTTAGTTTTCAGAATTAATTCAATTCAACAAACAATGATTAAATGACTATCATGTGAAAGGCACAGAGATAGGCACTACAATGGAAATCCAGGGGGTGGAAAAAGGAAGCAGTCCTTGCCCTTAAAGAACTTACATTCTAGTAAAGAGAGATACTAGACCATATATAAGAATAAGTTAATATGAAGTAATTGGGGAGAATAAAGATTAGGAAAATCAATAAGTGCCTCTTTTAAGAGGTGATACATGAGCTCAGCCTTGAAGGGCACTAGGTATTCCAAGTGGGGAACATGAAGATGGCAAGCATTCCAGACCAGATATAGGAAATAGCCTACAGAAAAACCTGGAGGCAGGAGATAGAATGTTGTATTTGGGAAATAGCAAGACCAATTTGACTGGAACATAGAATGTGTGAGTGGGTAGTGTTGTAAACTAAATTCAGAAAGAGGTTGGGGACAGTTTGTGAGGAGTTTTAAATAGATAATTCTAAAGCACTGGTCTGATTAGGAAGAGTTCATATTTGATCTTAGAGGCAATAGGGAGCCAGTAAATGTTCCTGAGCAATAGAGTGATGTGTTCAAATCTTTAGGTGCTTTAGGAATATCAACTAGAGTAATTGTGTGGTGGTTGGATTGGAAATAGAGAGTATGGAGAATAATTAGTAGGCTATAATAAGAATATTAATAAGAGGTAATATTTATAGAGTACTTTAAGCTTTGCAAAGCATTTTACCTATATTTTCTCATTTGATTCTCACAATAACCTTGTGAAGTAGGTGCTATTATTATTATTCTGACTTCACATATGAAGAAACTAAATGATTTGCCCAGAGTCCACACAGAAAATAAATGTTTGAGGTGAGGCAATATTCAATTTTAGGTCTTCTTGACACGAAATCCAGCACTTTTTCCCACCTAGCTACCTCTAGGCTAAGGCAATAGTTCAAGAGTGCTAATGAAAGCCCAAATGGTGATGGACTTTATGAGCAGGAAGAAAACAGACAGGAGATGTTGCAAAGACAAAATCAACAAGACTTAGAAGCTGATTGGTTATGGAAGGGGCAGAGGAGGTAAAGAAGAATGAAGGGTTAAGGATGAGTTTGAGCTTGTAAACATGGATGATGAAAAGAATATAGTGTCCTTAATGGGAAGAGGAAAGATAGGAGTTAGGGAGAAGGGAAAAGATAAGGAGTTTATATGCAAATTTTATACCTCATCTCTATGGTTTCTAAATTTTATCAAAACCTATTGCACTTTCAAAAATCAGATGATAACATACAAAAACCTCTACTATATCTAAGTCAATTGACACAGAAGCACCAAATCTGCTTCGGCCACAAAACTCAGTCCTTCACTGAACAGCAGGAGGTTTTGTTGTCTGTATTGTTTTTTGGCAAACACTACTGAAAATCTAGAGGGCAGAGGGTGTAGAAAGAAAGAAGCTCAAAGAAAAGGAACAACTTTAAGTAGCTATGTGTCCTTGAGAAAATCATTTCCCTTCTCTGTGCCACAGTATCCTTACCTGCTGAAAGAAAGAATTAGACTAGATGATTCTAAGATTTTAGACTATATTTTCTTTGCCTCTATCCCTAGGATAATGAATTTTAATCTTTTCCACACTGCAACTCTGTTCAATAGATCAGGTATGTGTATACATTGAGGAAATGGAAGCAAGATCATCAGAGTGGTATAAGAATTAAGGTTCCTTAAATTTCAGATGTATCTTTCTCTGGTGGAATTCACATCTGGCAGAACTCACATCTGGAAATAGTAGCAATCTGTTCTCATTAAATGACAGCTGAGATCTTCCTCCTTTACGGAACTGCCTCTAGGATTCTTTCTCTATTAGAGATGTCAGGCAGGATCAGAGTGATAATACCTGCTTGGCTTTGGGCATATAATGCCCTCATTTGGCCCCCCGGAATACTACTCAAGATAGATCATTATCTTTAACATTTATCCCAGGGATGAACAGAAGTTAAGTCTCCATCCATTGTTATAGGATCAAGCGTACTTTTCACAAGCAGGAGCTACCAAAAGACAGATGGTTTCTGCCCTGATAAAATTCTCAAAGGCCTCCTGTCTGTGGCCACTACTTAACATAGAATCATAGAAAGCAATGCTAACTATAGATGAAAAGGATCTCTGCGGTCACCCAGGACCTTCTTTCTGGCCCCAACATGATAGCCTCCAGTTATATGTACAGTATTATATTCTAATATCTTAAATGCCTTTTCATCCTGATCCAGTTCATCTCATTTTCCAAAATGGTTTCAGCCCACCTACTTAAGTTTCTTCGTAATTTCATCTCATTCCTCATATATCTTGCTCCTCTTAATTATAAGGTGGAAGAATGACAGACAGGATAGAAAGGAAATGAAAGCAGGGGTATGTTGAGTGCCAGAAGGATGGGGGAAGGGGATTTTTTGCAGAGGGGTAAAAGGTGAAAAACAGCATTCTGGGAGTGCTCAGTACATACATTACACATTTTGCAGAAGGTTGACTCAGGATTCCATATTGCTTAAATGCTTCATAACTATTCATAAAAAATAAACACTGAGTCTTTGTTTTAAAAGAAGATATTGGTCCTTTCAAACAGAAGAATATGTCCTATTTACTCCATCATGTTCAGTTCAAATGAATGTACTTTCTTCTGAAGAACTTTACAATTAAAAGCCTTATGTAAAAGTTTCCTTTTCTTCACTATAATATGAAGTCAAAAGGGAAAATGTATTCTTTCCCCCTTGGTTTAAAATAGAGTTACTGTGAAAATAATGTTCAACTAAATTAGTTTTCCATTTTATTCCCTGCTGATGGTAATGAAAACACATCACCCAGCAGTGATTGAAAGCATAATTTCTAATGGTTCCCAGCAAAAATAAGCTTCATCTTTGATAAACTGGGGAGAGCCAAAAGCATAATCACAATTTAAGGGTATTTTATTTCAATTGAATGCATCTTTAAATTGCATTATTTAATAACTGTGTGTCACAATAATAATCATAACACCTAAGTTTTTAATTACTAAACTCAGTGATTTCTTAGTCCTAGAAAATGCACTCATATTCCTAACATGATAATTTTATATCAGATCCAATAATTTAACAGAATTTTTAGTGCAAAATAAATAGTAGATTTAGTAATAGCACTCTTTTAAAATAAAAATTAGTTCATCTCCTGCTACAGTCACATGATGCTAAGCATTTTAATTCGAGTCAATTAAAATCTCCCAATTTCTCATTCCCTAGGACTTAGGATCACAGATTTAGAACTCAGAGGAACCTTAGACATGCTGTAGTCCAACCACTTCATTTTAAATTACTTGCTCATGCATAATGAGGTAATATTTTTCTGAGCTTTGATTTGAACCCAGGTCTCTGATTCCAACAATTCTGACACATTTTCTCCTTGCAAGAGTCTTCCAACACCTCTGGAGATTCTCAAGGGTTGAGTCGAAACTAAAAATACAGTGGGTGTGGGTGATACTCTCCCACCAAATATAATAGAACGTTGTAAATTTTCTTTCTATTCAATATAATAGATCATTCATACCATGGCCAACTAGATTCTCAGTCCCATGAGTGCAGCAACTGACTCATCTAAACTTACATCTTATCTAATGCTTAGATAAAGATAACACATGTAATAAGTGCTATGTGCCAGGCACCATGCTAACATAATTATTCATGCACAGTAGATGCTTAAAATATGTTAACTGAATCTCAATAGGTAAAAGTATTTCCCCATCACCAATGTAAGCAGTGATGTATAAGACCTTTCTCATTATGTCAGTAATATACAAGGCATGTTATCCTCAAATATGCTTATATATACTTGCTTTCACATCCCTACAAAGCCTTTTGAGAATAATTTATGCATCTATCATAGAAAATTTTGCTGAATTTATCAGAACAGTCAGATTTTCCCAAATGTTCTATAACATGGCATCTTGTAGTTACAGAATGAACTGAACAATGCAGAGAATATAAGATCTTATTATAATTATTGTTTTTAAAAGTATTTGATTTAGTAAAGCAAATATAGACCTTAAAGGCTCTCCTCCAACAAGACATTTCTCACGCATCTGTTAAAAATCTCACAAGAGTCCTGGAAGTTTGTGACAAGAGAGAACTTTTTTTGATGACCCTCTAATTATTAATTTCAAGTAAAGCATAAAACATGGATGTATGTGCTCACAAAAGACATCAGCTATTTTTTTGGTGAATGTCCAATTTAGACTTCAAATAAAAGAGGTAACACTTCCAAATGTTATTGATTGTGTGCTGATTGCATGAAGACCCAGAACATTGAAAAGTCTCCTAAAAAAGACCCATAATGACTCAAAAGATATCAGCTACCTACACAGGGAAAATGGGAAAAATGTGAATGTAGAATATCTATTTTACAAATGCACATGTACAAACAGCCTGTAGAACAGATCCATTAATACATATATTTTAAATGGACCTGCAAATGAACAATGAACTGGCCCAGAATTGAGTAGGAAAGGAAAAATAGGCTGGATTGCATTTGAGAAACTGCATTATTTTTCATGAGCCCAAACTCCTTAAAAAAAATTCCAAATTTTTGACATATTCTTCATGTTATACTATATAACTGAAAATAATATAATACCATACTTTACAAAAAAAAATTAATTGTGGGTCACCCAAATGGCAATACAAAGACACATAGAGAGTGCAAATAGTGTGAAGTATATCATGGCAAAGCATGTATGTGAAGCATATTATAATGACAAACTGGTGTCAACTATTGTCAAAAACAAGGCAATTGAGATGTGGAGAAAAACTCCACATCTTCCTTATGCAGTGATATAGCAAAACTAAACGACAACATACCAGGTGTTCCACTGGTACCCAAACAGCATCAAGCAGAAGAAAAAAAGTATTTCAAGAAGTTTTTCCAAATTCCCTGAAATGTTAATGGAGTAAGTCCAAAAAGATGACTGGAAGCCTGCAGGTATTATTGTTTAAAACCTTCGGAGCCTGATCTCAGGTAAATGGGGCCAGAAGCTGGTGGAATTTCATGTCTTGGCCTATTGGAGTACTCAAAGGAGAAAAAACCTACTCCCAATAGGTGACTGTATAAAAACAAAGGAGCTGAGACAAAATGTGCCTTGGGACCTTCCAGGAATCCTGATCTTGAATTAGAATCAGTCCCTCAAACCAGGGGACATAACCAACTCCAGGTGGGTGGCAACTGATCAAGAAGATAAAGATAGTAGGAGTCTGAAAGGTGGAGATGGCTATGTGGAGGAACTAAGGCAGCACCAAGAGATGGAGGAAAACAGGGATTGAGGCAGTGGACAGAATTTGGTCCCAGGTCAGGAAATAAGACAAGGAGGGGGACTAGGACACAGCCAATCCATCAAACACTGAGAAGGACAGCAAAACCATCAGCCAGATGGCCACAGAGCCAGAGCTAGGACAATCCAACCTATTCAAAAGTGTAGGGGTTATAGACGCTGGCCCTGGCACAGTCTCAATCCAGAAACTGGTCCTGAAGATATAAGTAAATAGAAGAGAATTTGTAATATAATAAAGGAATTCTGAGAGTTAAAAGGAGCCCTAGAGTTAAACCCAGACGACATTAACCCCATAATTAATATAAAAAAATTAATGTGATAAAATAATAAATATACCAATAAGCCTCAGAGACTTCTGGGTCATATGAAAGACTAGATATTTTTGCCAATTATCATGGCCTATAAAACTTCTCCAAAATAAGAATTATGTGCAAGAGATAAAGTAGCTGCAGCTGTCTCTAGTCTAAGAGTCATCAAGAACCATAACAAGGCAACAATCCAATGAATTAACATCAAAAAAGGCTAAATACTCATCCTTAAGAATTCTCTCAGCACCCCTTCCTTCACCAGGCCACACTTTGGTGGGTGGCAAACTGATGCACTGACTTTTGTTCTTGGATTCACTCAACAATTCCCTTCATGCTGCTGTAGCCTCTGACAGCTAATCACCCTTAAACTCAGCCCTCGCTTTGCTATCCCAAGGCAACAAGATTTCAACTCTGGTTCCCTCCCCACCACCAACCCCAGATGACAGAAGTGGAGGCAAAGGAAAAAAGCAGGAAAGCTGGCACTTTGCAGGAGTTCAGCAGCATTCTGGGTTACAAAGTAAGTTGGGTAGGAAGATACTTTGGGGGCAGGGGAGGAGTTCCACTAAAGGACTGGTATTCAGCTGAGACCATTTCTGTTCCCTCAGAAGTCACTTACAGAAACTGACACTGAAGAAAAGTGAATTCATCAGTGTGAGGGGAAGATGAGACAACTTTGAGGTCTGGCCCTTGGGGGAAACCACCATCAAATAAGAAATAAGAAAGTGAGTGATAGTGAAATATAAGGGGGGGAAGGCTGAAATTACCAAAAAAGTCAAGAGGAAGAAAGATCAGTTGAAAACTTTGATCACAAGCAAATAAACCAACTAATACATTAATAAGAGAAGTAAATGTCACTTTCAGATCACCTAAATATCCAAACACCTCTGAATAAATATTTGTAAGTAAGGTGAATTTTAGTGTATGTAAAGTGGATTTTTGTTATTCTTTCTTAGAGTTCTCTTCCCAGGATCCATAATCACAGCAATCTCTGCTTCCCAGGTGTTAGATATGAGCTCTCACAATCATGGTTCAAAACAGTCTACCACACCTGCACAGTAGATATAGGGATGAAGTGATATAAAATTGTGAGGCTATTGCTGGCGATATGCCATCTTTGTCTGTTGCCTTATAAATCAAGTGGGCACTGGTCAGTGACTGGGGCCCCCAGTAGGGGAAAATGTGCAGGCTGGAATACTGTGTGTGCTTTGATTGGCCCCCATCAAGGCTTGGGAAGGGGAATCTGTGTGTTTGCCTCAACTGGCCCCCATTGAGGCTTGAGGGGATTTAGGGGAATGCACAAGTTATGCTTGTCTCGATTGACCCCATCGAGATGTAGTTGCCTCCCCCTTAACGCCAGCCCCTGAAAGAACGGTTGTTAGGGAATGCTGTAGGAGTTGGTACTTCCATTATTAGCAAACTCCCTCTGAGAAGACTAGACCAGAATAAAGTAAGCTTATTTAACCCCTTATTATGACTCTGTTCCTGTCTTCCTGTCTGACCAGATCAAAAGTGAACCTGCTAGTGAGAGTGATGCTAGAAGCCCTCCTGTGTCTCTTTCCTAAGAAATGGTATAGTCGGTGCATTTACGTATCCAACAATATTGCAAGACAAAAAAAAAAATGAATCAATATCTGATAAAGTGGAGGACCCTGTGGGTTCCCAAAAGAGAATAGAACCATAGTAGGATGTTCCAAATGGTTCAAGAGAGAAATAATAATCATGAAAGCAGAATGAATAGCCTGTACAGCAAAAAAAAATCAGGATAATTGAAATACTTGAATATATGTTGAAAAATCTCACCAAAGAAACAAAAAAGAGATCAATTGACTATGAATTAAAATACAGAACACAATCTGAAAGAATATTTTTTAAAAAATAGTAATGTTACTAGAAGTTATGGTTTCTATGTAAGAAAATATATATTGATCCCAAAGACAATATGCATGGAGTCAACTTAAGTATTATAGGTCTCCTGGAAGAACACAACAAATCAAAGAACCCAAAGACTATAATGCAAAAAAAAAAAAGTACTGATTGAAGGTGGTATAATCCCAATGCTGCACACTCCAAAAAACATAATGATTTTTAACAATTTTTAACAATTCCATTGACAAACCACAAATTCTGCAAAATACCAAGAGAAAGACTTTCAAATATAAAGGAAAGGAAATTTGAATAGCGTAAGACTTCTCTGCTCCCATGATAAAAAGAAGGGAATGGAATCATGTTCCAAAGATCAAAGGAGCTCAAGATGTATCCCAAGATGCTTTATAAACCTGACATTCGATAAAATAGATATATTTGAAGCATCTCCACAAAAAAAAAACCAGACCTAAGCAGATTATTTGCTTTGCAAATATTCTAGAAAATTGAAATATAAAAAAAAAAAGTTTAAAAAAGTAACCAAGGAAGACACAAGTAATGAAAAAAAAAAAATAGCATCGGAAAGGCAGGGGTTGGAATCTAGAAAGAAAAAACTAGATGGCCCAACAGATAAAGACCGAAACTTGGAGTCTCAAAGAACTGAATTCAAGACTTGGAATCAGAAAGACCTAAGTTTAAATCCTACTCAGACACTTACTACTTGCATCTTTAGTAAGTCACTCTCTCTCAAACTCAGTGTCTTCATCTATAAAATAGAGATAATAATAGCACCTACTTCACAGAGTTGTTATGGGGATCAAATGGGATAATATATGTAAAATGTTTTGCGGACGTTAAAGTGTTATATAAATTTTAGAAAGTCATATATGAATTTTTACTACCACAAAATAACAACAAATAGATCATTAAGAGATTTTTTTTCTAAAAGCACACAAAGAGACAAGAGTGAAAGTAGAAATAAAATGGAAAATAAAATTTAGTTGGAGGAACAGACCTAAAATATCACAACACCCCATCTAGAGGTAAATCAATGTTTTTTTAGGGACTAAACTGCAGAATAAGAGGGTACATAAAAAGGAGTGGAGAAAAAGATATAAGGGGATGTATGATTTACCATAATCAAGTCAAAGGTTAACAGTGAATGGAAAATGATTTCTATAGTCTCTTGTGAAGAAGAGAATATGCAGATGAATAGGTAAGGCCACAAAGGAAGGTAGGAAACAGGAGGAAAGAATGGGAGAAATCAAAATTCAGTGTGTGGGAGGTGTCCCACTGAAGAATGTTACTACAGTAGAAGGGAAGCATTCTATAATTCTATTCTCAAAACGAGTATAACCTGCAAGGATTTGATGTTTAAAGAGTCTACTACCTCTGACCTTAGGATCTCTGACCCACAAGATGGGAAATCAATATTAGGGGTGTTGTTAAAAAAAAATAGACACACTATTGCACTGTCAATGGAGTTGTGAATCAGTTTAACCATTAGGGCAAGTAGGTCGTACAGTGGATAGAGTACCAGGCCTGAACTCAGGAGGATTCATCTTTGTGAGTTCAAATCTGGCCTCAGACATGTATTAGTTATATGACCCTAGACAAGTCACTTAACCCTGTTTGCCTCAGTTTCCTCATCTACAAAAAGAGCTAGAGAAGGAAATGGCAAATCACTCCAGTATCTTTGCCAAGAAAATCCCATATGGGTTTTCACAACTACAGTATGCCTGTTGGTTTTGTGAGAGGTCCTATTTGATTTAGAACAATAATCAGTTACATTCCATTTCTATTCCCCTTTCTTGAATCTAGGTATGTCATCCATTTAAATGTATTGTTAACAATTTTATTCTTAATTAATTCATTTTGATGGGTTTGTATGATCATTACTAAGCTAAAATTTTATTAATATCCTTATACTTGATAGATTGAGTGTTCTTTCAAGCTATCTATCTATATCTATGTAGATATAGATATAGATATAATTGATAAACCTTTTAGGCCTGGATTTTTTTTTGGAGGTCTTTATTTGAGATTGAATTGTTTAAATTCTCTATTGTTCTGTTAATTTGGTCTTTTTATATTTTTATAAGCACTCATGCATTTCATTTATCACTTGTTGGTATGTAATTGGGCATAGCAACTTTCTTTATATGCACTTCAACAACTGTGAATTTCCATTGTTCCTTTCTGATCTTGATTCTTTGGTTGTCCTCTTTTAAATAAGATTAAATTAACTAGCAGTTTGTCTATTTTACTAATATTTAATTGTAGTCTTAGACCCTTGGAGTTCTTGTGGCTATCCCATTCTTTTTTTTAAGACCTTGCTTTTTAACATAGCTTTTTATTAATTTTTTTTTATATTTTTTAAATGACCAAAATTTCTCCCAGGATCCTTTCACCTCCTAGAGAGTAATCACAAATAACAAATAATTTTAAAGGAAAAAAAAACAGCAAGACTAGACAATCATCAAAAAAGTCGTAAAATATGTGACCACACCTTTTCAAAGTATTGCCATTGGAACATCTTCTCATATCATTTCTTTGGTACCATATTTTTCTTAGTAATTTGCAGAATTCATTTTTTTATTATTTTGTGGCATCAATTATGGGACTTAGGGAGATGAAGGAATGAGGAGCTTGGGGAGGTTGAGGAAGCATTTAATGGATAAGCCAAAGAATGTGTCTTTGCTCATGAGGAAAAAGTGAGAATGAAAAGTCAAAGTCAAGAGCCCTAACTCCTTAATCTCTCAACACAATTCATTGGGGCCTTATCATTAGGGCCAGAGTCAGATCAAGAAATATTTAATTTTTATGTATGCAATAATGAGAGTATAGGTTAATAAATACCGAATAAGTCTGTGACAAAGTATAAATTCACCTTAGTTATTGACTATCCCTAGTGTGTGTAAGTATATATAATATATATACATATATATTATATATTCATATCTATATATAAAAACATTTTAATCTAGCAATGGAGTTGTCATTTCACAGAGCAGATTATTTCCTGCAACAATGCAGATCTTAACCCATCTATGACTGTCTCTTTTGTGTAACTTTTATCTACGTCCTCCTATATTTTTTACTATAACAGCTCCAGAGTGAGTTTTCCCAGACTAAAAGTTGACAATAGCTGAGGGATCAGAAGAAGTCCCACAAAAGCACATGAGAGAAAATGTGCTTGCAGGTGTCCTACTAGAAGAAAAGGATTTCCTTAACCCCATATTTCTTAGGGAAAGAAGTAGATTGCCAAAGTGGTCCTGCAGCTGTAACACCAAATTCAAGAATTTGAGGGTTCAAAAATTGGACCTTTTAAAGAGGGATGGGGATTTCCTGAAGTAGTATGCTCCTTGGTTAAAGAGGATCATCCAAAAACATCCTGGGTGGTGCCGTACTTGAAAAACAAAGCCAATGAGTTATTCAGACAGTACAGGTCTGATTAGAAGGGGAGTTCTTGTTCAGTAGCTGCCCCACCCCATGAGTGTTTTTTCCTTGCCAGAATAGTCTAAACTAAACCATATCACAGTACTATAAGCCTTGGGCAAACTGTATAGAACTATGTGGGAATTAACTCATTTTCCAGTAAAGACATTAGCAGTTGCATTATGAGCACCACTCAAGTAGACACTCTCCTGGAGTTTACACTTTGGTGACATCTTTAAAGATGGCTTCCCAGAACTGTTTTTGTGGAGGATTCAGGGCAAAGGAAAGCAGAGGATCATGCTTATTTATATCATGCAAGAAGAAAGTGTAGTGAGCAGTGTCAAATGAAGCACCAAATATCTGAGTGACGGCTCCCTAGCCCATTTCCTCCATAACCCTGATCATTCCTGCTGCAGAAGATGGGAGACAGAAAACTGGGCAGTAACTCTGCTATTCCCCTCCCACATCAGCCAAGAACTGATAGGACATGCTTGTGAGACTGTAGAGCAACCAGAGGGAATTTTGAATTCATAAAACACATACTCATATGTAGATATGCACACACACACACACACACACACACACACACACAGAGTTCCATTAAACCAAATGGGCTAACTATTCTAGGTTCCCTCCCCACCATTGAAGGCTTAACTTTAGGAAAAATATTGGATTCTGTTCCACAACCTTGACAGCTATTTCTTTACATATTATTTACTCTTCAATTGTTTACTCTTGTTATTATTAATTATGAATCATTTCCTTGACCAATTATATAAAAGAAAATCAAATAAGCAACCACTAAATATATGTCTGGTAAGATTAATGGTGGCATCAGAAAGAGATTGAAGAAGAGATTTTCATCTCTGTAGAGAGACAGGAAACATATCCCCATGTTAGCACAGCTGGAATTGGATAAAAGAATAGAAAATGATCCCATTTGCAAGTCCCAATAGCAAAAGAGCCATAATAATATCATACCCACAGGCAAGTTCAAAATTCCTTAAACAAGAAATCCTATTAGGAGAGAAAGAATAATACATAACAAGTAAGTTCTTAAGGAAAAAGTGAGCCAAGCCCAGGGAAAATACAAAGTAATGATAATTCTAAAAATGGGATACCCACACCTAAAACTTAACCAAAGGGAAACAAAAATTTATAGGCCAGGCACAGTAAAATGTTACATAGTGGAGGCTTAGTGCCCCTGACACTAACCTTGCTCCCATCTACCATCTCCTTTAATATCTTGACACAGAGAAGAGGCATATCTTCATCCCTTCTGAACACGAAGAAAATGAAGCAGTAATAAGTGGGAAATAGCATAACTTCAGGGTCTCTCAAACTATCTTTGGGAATAGTTCAAAGAGATACATGTTAGATACTATAGTTAGATCCCAATTAGCACAAATATTGAATCTCCTGAAAATTGTCACATGTACTGTAATTTATATGTCACATGTATTTGAATTTATTTTTAAGTTTATAACTATGTAAAATATGGTAATTGGTTCCAGCTCAATAAAAACATGCACTCTGAATGTGAAAAATGCAACCACTTCAGGGGATTAATTATTGGCACTAATCAGGATTTAGCCATGGTATAACTAGGTGGATTTGAAATTTGTTAAATGACTGGACCCAAAGAGTGGCCGTTAATGACTCAATGCTAACTTAGAGAAATGAATCTAGTGAACAGTTTAGTTCTTTTTCCTTGGCCCTGTGCTGTTCAACATTTTTATCAATGACATACCAAGGCACAAATAGAAGACTTGTCAAAAATGCAAAAGCTAAAAGAGATTTACAAAGCCAGAAGCTTTACAAAGCTAGGAGGGATTTACAAAGCTAGGAGAGATAAATTAAATGCTGCATGCAAAGTCAGGATCCAAAAATACGTTAATAGGCTAGAATGATGGATTTAACCTAATAAGATAAATTTAATCGAATCAAATATGAAGTCCTCCACTTGGGTTAAATTTTTTTTTAATTTTTAAACATTTTTAATTTTTTTTTAAATTTAAAAAATAAGCTGAGAATTCTCCAACTGATAAATGGCCAAACAGGCAGTTTTCAGATGAAGAAATTAAAACTATCAAGAGTCATATGAAAAAATTATCTAAATCATTATTGATTAGAGAAATGCAAATTGAAACATCTGTGAGGTACCACTTTACACCTATCAGATTGGCTAATACAACAGAAAAGGAAAATGATAAATGTTGGAGAAGATGGAACTTCTTCAGAACTTCTCCAGAAAATTGGAACACTAATGCATTGTTGGAGGAGTTGTGAACTGATCCAACCATTCTGGAATTTGGAACTATTCCCAAAGAGCAATCAAATTGTGCATGCCCTCTGATCCAGCAATACCATACTAGGTCTGTATTCCAAAGAGATAATAAAAAAGGGAAAAGGACCTACATATGCAAAAATATTTATAGCAGCTCTTTTTGTGGTGGCAAAAAATTGAAAATTGAGGGAATGGCCATCAATTGGGGAATGGTTGAACAAGTTGTGGCATATGAATATAATGGAATACTATTGGACAACAAGAATTTATAATCAGGCAGATTCCAGAAAAACCTGGAAAGATTTATATGAACTGATGCTGAGTGAAGTGACCAGAACCAAGAGAACGTTGTACACAGTAATGGCAACATTGTGCAATGACTAACTTTGATAGACTTACCTCTTCTTAGCAATGCAAGGAGATAAGACAGCTCCAAAAGGCTCATGATGGAAAATACTACCCAGAGAAAGAACTACGGAGACTGAATGTAGATGGAAGCATGCTATTTTCATTTTTTTGTTTTTCGTGGTTTTTCTCTTTTGTTCTGTTTCTTCTATCATAACATGACTAATGTGGAAATGTATTTAACATGATTGTACATGTATAACCTATATCAGATTACTTGCTGTCTTGGAAAGTAGGGAAGTGAGGGAGGGAGGGAGAAAAATTGGAACTCAAAATCTTACAAAAATGAAAGTTGAAAACTTATCTTTACATGTAATTGGAAAAAAATTAAATATTATTTACAAAAATAATAATAACAATAAGCTAAGGGAATTCAGGTATCAGTCAAGCTGAAAAAGATGAGAGGCCTTTAAAAAGGCTGAATGGTAGAAATGGAGGGGTGTGCTAGAGCCAGCTTATACAGGCTCCCTGAGCTAACTGCTGAATTTTCAGCATGAGCATTTCTACCTTGAAATTCAGCAAATGCTACAAATCAGGGTTTGATTTATTGTTTTGTTGATTGCCTAGACTCAAGAATGTGATAGAGAAAATATTAACAATGTAGATTAAGCTAAAAAGTGTGCTGTGTGTTTTCAGAGATCTACTTGTTAAACATTTAAAAGCACACTCCTGAATGACTGAACAGTGTCATATGGCAAGCAAAAAAGCAGATGTAATCTTGGTTTTCATTAAGAGGGGAATGATGTCCAGAAACTGAGATGTAGAAATTTGGCTGTGTCCTGTCCTAGACAAATCATATTCAAGGTACTCTCTTCACTTTTAAGGACTACATTTTAGGAAGGACCACTGATAAGTTGGATAGCATCCAGAGAAGGCTGACTGGGATGTAAATAACTTGTGACCACAGCAGATTGAAAGAACTTGGAGTATTTGGCTTGAAGAGGAAAAGGTTTAGAAAGGATATCATAGTTGTCTTCCAGCATTTGAAGGGCTTTTATGTGGAATAAATGTTGAATTTATTGTTCTTGGTACCTAATAGCAGAACAAGGGGCAGTGGGTAGAAGCTGTAAAGAGTTAACTTTAAGCTTGATGTGAAGAAAAGCCTGCTAACAATTAGAACTGTCCAAAATATGAATAGTGGAATGGGTTATCTCAGAAATTAATGGGTCCCCATTTAATTCGAGGATGATATAGAGAGAATTCCTGTTCAGGTACAGTTTGAACTAGATGGACCTTTTAAAATCAAAAGTTTAGGATTCCAGGTTCTCTTTCACAAGCAGAATGTTCCTCTTAGCATGCCTAATCTCTAATCTTCGGTGTATTCCTATCTACTGGCTCCTTCCCTACTACCTACAAACATGCCCTTGTCTCCTCCATTCTTAAAATGATCACTTGAAACAGCCAGTATCTCTCCTCCCCTTTTTATCTAAACTCACTGAGAAAGCCATCTACACTTTGTGCCTTCTATTTTCTCTCTTATCCTCTTCTAAATTGTCAGCAATCTGGTGTCTAATCTCATCATACAACTGAAATTGGCCTCTCCAAAGTTACCAATGATTTAATTGTTAAATCTAATAGCTTTGCTCATTCATCCTCCATCTTGATTTCTCTGCAAGCATTGGCACTGATAATCACTATCACCTCCTGGATATACTCACCTCTCTGCTTTCCTAATTCTACTTTCTCCTACTTCTCCTTCTACCTGTCTGACAGTCTCCTTTCCTGCATCTTCATCCAGGTCAACCACACTAACTGGGTTCCCTCAACCTCAAGAATCTTTCCTGGGCCCTCTTCTTCCTCTATACTATCTTGCTTAGCAACATCATCAGCTTCCTATGTGTTCAATTATCATCTCCATGCAGATGATTCCTAGACCTATATGTACAGCTCTAATTTCTCACCTAAGCTCCCAACCAACATCACAAATTGTCTTTTGGACATCTCAAACTATATGTGCTTTAGGCTTCTCACACTCAAAATGTCTGAAACAGAATTCATGATCTTCTCCTCAAACGTTCTATTATTTTTAAGGGCAATATCACTTTTTAATCACTCAACCTCACTACTCCAGTGTCAACTTCAATTCTTTATTTACACTCACTCCATACATCCATTTATGGTCAATTCATCTTGTTTCAACTTTTGCAACATCTCTCATATACCTCCTCTTCTCTCCTCTGCCATCATCCTCATGCAAACTCTCATCACCTCATACCTGGACTACTGAAATAGCCATTTCATTGGTCTTCCTGCCTCATGTCTTTCCTTATTCCAGTTAGTTCTCCACGTATCTTCTAAAGTGATTTTCCTAAAATTAATATCTGACTATGCTACTTCTCTGCATCATAAACTCCACTGGCTCCCTATTACCTCAAAAATCAAATACAAAGTACTGTCTGTGTTATATGACACATTCCACAATCTGGCTTCTTTCTATCTTTCCAAGTCTTCTTACCTGTTTACTTCCCTCCAAGAACTCTATGATCCAGCTATACTAGCTTACTTGCTTCTTCTTACACATAACACTTCATCTTCTAACTCTGTGCCTTTAGAGTCCCCTGTCTTCTATCTGCTGTGCCTGGGATGCTCTGCCTCTCACTTCCACCTCTTAGCTTCCCTGGCTCCCTTGAAGGCTCAGCTCAAATCTGACCTTCTGCAAGAGGCCTTTCTTCTCTCCCTCCCTCCCTCCTCACCATGGCATATATACATGTATATATATATATATATATATATGGAGGGGGAAGGTCCATGTGTATATATGTATATGTGTGTATGTATATGTGTACATGTATATATATGTGTGTGTGTATTATAAATGTATTTTATATATATGCAAATATGCATATATGTATGTATACATGCGTGATTATGTGAATGTATGTATGTATGTATGTATAATTATGTGAATAGCTACTTACATGTTGTTTCTCCATTTATAATGGGAGCCTGGGGTGAGTTTTAATTTTCTTTGTATTCCAAGTGTTTAACATAGTGCCTGACCCATAACAAGCACTTAATGAATGCTTGTTGACTGACTTTGTAATTATTTTCTTCTGTTTTTTAGAGATCAAAAGTTTTTCCCCTTGGAATAGAAAACAGAGGCAAGCAAGAATTGAGTAATACTTCTTCCTTTTCATTGGTAGTTATGATCATCATCTCATTCATTCCAAGCAGCAATAGATATTTTAAAAGCTGGTGTCCTTAACTTGTCCCACCAGCTTCAACTTATTCTGAGCTTTAGCACTCCTGACACTATCCTTTTTCAGAATCATTTGAGGCTTTTGTCTTGTTCCTTCCTTCCTTCCTTCCTTCCTTCCTTCCTTCCTTTTCTTCCTTCTTTCTTCCTCTCTCTCCATTTCTTTCTTTTTTCTTCAACCTTTTCTTCCATTTTCAGTACATACGGTTTTGCACAAGACTCTTAAGACATTGCTTTTTTTTCTGTCTTCAAAATTTCATTTTTGAGAACTTCTTATCCCTCCTAGGCTAACTTTCCCTCTAGAATTTTAAGCCACATATCTTACCCACCCCTTCTCTGAAACCTTTGAAACTTACTTTCCCCAATCTAAGGTACATATAAGAATATGCCCAGTTTCCCTTTCTTGCTCTATCCTTAAATGGAGCAGTTTTTTCTTCCCCAAGGATCTCAGCATATATACTTCAGTAACCAGTTCCTCCTTGTTGGTCAGAATCAGATCTATTCGTCCATCGCTTCTTCTACCCTCTGAAGGATGAAATTATCATTGAGGCAAGCCAAGAAATTATTAGCTGCTCTTCATTTGGCAGAGAGAACCATAGCAGATGTTCAGACAAATTAAGTCTCACATGCCAGGCTTGTGAGCTGCTTCTAAAATTTCTCATCTGTGTCCTCTTTCTGTCCAGATTGTCACTCTATACTAAGTTCTGATGTTAGCTCAGGAAGCCAGGTGCTATCTTACTGTTTTCTTATTTATCTCATTTTGCAGCTTCCTTTTAGTCATTTCTGTTCTGTCCTTTGCAATCCAAAGATAATTTTCCTTTGGGAGAGAAAACAGAAAACAAGATTGGTTGAATAGTTTTACCTTCTTTATTATCAACATTTCAAGAAAACCAAGAAGTGGTCTCCTTCACCTAGTCCTCTCCTTTCCTCCAGAAAACAAAATTAAATTTTGTTGCCTCAGATGATGCTGAACTTTAATGCTCCCAACATTATTTCACACACTTGTCTTCATTCTTCATTACCTTCCATTTCTTTCCTCTACCATCACATGTCTTTTTAAGACCTTAAATTGGTCAATAAGTTCCTTGTGTGGAACTCTCTAAACAGACACTAGTCTGTTTAGACAATTTCTCATTTACCTACTTCTTAGAATTATTTGTTTTTCTTAGGGTTTTCATTCCTATTTCCTGTTCACTCTTGAACTGGTTTTCCTTGCTGACTGCTCAGCCATGGAACCCTACCTATTTTTTTCTGAAGCCTTCAAACCCATCCTCCCAAAATTTAGGCTATATGTCAAACTATGCCCACTGTTTCTTTCATTCTCTGTCAAAAATTCTAAAATTCTTCCCCCCAGGCTCCCATAAGGGAGTAGCTAACTTTGAACATGATGGGATTCAAAGGGCATCACTTCAAAGTATTTCCTGTCCTAAAAGAGGTCCTCCATAAGGCTGCCACAATGCTGCCCTTACTTCAAACCTAGTTTTGCATTTTTACCATTAGTCACTCCTTTGATTTAAAACATAAAAGTGATCACATTTTCTTTTTTCTAAAAGATTACTGTTTATATCTACCTGTTACTTGGGAGGTAACTACTAGCCTTTGCCCTTACCACATTACAAAGGAAACTGGATATTTTTTTTTTATCCTATGACACTGAAGGAGGAAAAAAAAGACTTAGATAAAGTTATAATAGATGCTATCTACTACGGGAAGGGTTGTCATATGGAAGAAAAATTATATTTATTCTACTTGGACCCAAATTAGAAAGACTCAATATAAAGAAAAATTTCCTAAGAACTAGAATTGTCTAAAAATGGAAAGAGTTCCCAGAAGTCTTTTAAGCAAAGCCTGGATGTTAACAGAGATCTTACATATAGGATACATGTTTCAGTAACAGTTCGAACCCAGTGACCTTGAGTTCCCTTCAACATAGATTCCACGAAGATTTGGGAATGATAATAGCTCTACTAATAGGTGCTGTTATATGTACTTGAAAACACTCCACATATCTATAGACATCTCTAACAAAAAATTTTTTCATGTTTTTGATCTTCTCTCTATACATATACACATGTAGCACAAAATCACTAGGGGGCAGTATTGAACTTAAATTAAAGGTTATTTTTTTTTTTATTTTTCAAAGATAGCTGTAGAATCATAGGCCTGGAAGCACCCTGGATAGACCATCTAAACTCTGCACCCCTGCAGCCATTTCAGGTAGCTGTTCATCCTCTTATTAAATGTCTCCAATAGAGGGATCAAGGGGTGAAAGAACCTTAGATTTAGAGTCAGAAAATCTAGGTCACAGGTTTATGGTCAGAATTGTTTTCCTAAAGGCAGACCTAACCTCTTTCTGCTATAATTCCATTCCATTCTTTCTTGTCATGTTTTTAATGGATCTGTTTTAACTAGCAGTTGATAGGATCACAATATTTATTGTCCATGAAACAGCACAGAAGTTAATTGAAAATATACTTACTCGAATACTTTAAGGACCTGTGATTTCATGTATTTGCATTCTCCATCAATCACCTGCAAAAATGACAGATCCTCCAGGAATCTCTGGACCATTTGTGAATTGTTTTGAATGAAGAAAAAAATCATTATTTGGTGGCCCCCCCTTTCAGGGATGAACTTTTTTGAATTTAACAAGGCTTGGTCTTGGAGTGATGCTCACCCTGTCTGTTGTGGGCCAGTACCTTGACATAGCTGTCACAAACCCAATGACACCTCTACACTATGGTGAGGCAGTGGAGAAAGAACCTTAATGGAGGTTAAAATATACTATGTATTATGATACCAATGAAAGAAACACTGAGTAGAGTATCACTCCTAAATCATTCGATGGAAAAGAGGAAATGTTACATTTGTGTTTAATTGGATAATTGGTTATCACAGTTCAATTTTTTTTCTCTTTGGGGGATATTTTGATTTTTGCTATTAACAATAAGTGACACCTTAAATTTGTATAATTTCTAAAATCTATAAGCACTTTCAACATCCATAGTAATGCCTCATTCATCCAGCAGGGTCACCTTCTCAGTAATTATAACAATGCAAAACTGGTAAGAAAGAGCTAGGATACTACTCTCAACCCTAAAGGTCTCTGTGGAATTGTATAGGCCAGAGCCAAACCTTAGGCCATTTAAGGATGCCCAGGCTTTACCAGAAAGTCTCACCCATACCACTTACATACCCCATCACACATACATACACACCAAAAACAAAACAGAACAGGATCTTGGGTGAGGAGAGAGATATTATCCATTTAACAGAGAATTCAATAGTGTTCAGTAATCTGTAATTCCCAGAGAAGCAATGGACACTTTGCTTTCTCAAGGCACTACCTTAGATGTTCACTTTGTCAGCAAAGGTAAGAGGGCAGTATGGGAGAGGACAACTCATCCATTGTCTTCCAACATTCTTCCTTCCCACACCAACTGAGTTGTTAATGCTCATCAGCTCAGCCAATAGAGACACAACAATCAGTTAAAACAATCACTGACTGGTCTGAATTGCATTAACATCACAGTCATTCATAGGCTTCTTCTCTGTTTGAAGCCTTATTTTCACAAAATTCTGCATAATGTTCGAGGTCACAAGATCCAGGCCACATGTGGCTCTCTAGGTCCTCAAGTGCAGCCCTTTCACTGAATCCAAACTTCACAGAACAAATCCCCTTAATAAAAGGATTTGTTCTGTAAAACTTGGACTTAGTCAAAAGGCCACACCCAAGGAACTAGAATGCCACATGTGGCCTCAAAGCCACAAGTCCCCCCCCCCATACTGGATGATGTTAATTTTTTTGTCTTACTATATCTTCTCTTGTATTCTTTAGTATTTATAAGTCTCATTTCCATAAAAATATAGTTTAACTCATTTCCCTCTTTAGCTCTAGTTCCACATTAACAAATGCCTGCTTGTCTAAGGATTCCAAAAGGTAGAGACAAGTAAGAAGAGCATTCCAGACAGGAGGAGTCCACTTAGATGTTCCATAAGCATTTCAAACTCAGCATGTCCAAAATGGAACTCTTGTCCTTCCCTAAAATCCCACTTTCATTTCTAACTTCCCTAGTTTAGGTGAGGACATCATCATCTTTCTAGTCAGTCACTCATGTTTACAACTCTCCATTTTCCCTCATCACCACCATCACCTTCTCCATAACTAAGCAATTATCTAATCTTGTCAATTCTAACTCATCAAGTCAACAAGTATACAATAAGTGTTCTATGTGCCAGGCGTTGTGCTAAGTGTTGGGGATAGATTAAAAGAAAGACAAAAAAGTAATCCCTACTCTCAAGGAGCTCATACTCTAATGGGAGAGAAAACATGCAAACAACTATAACCAAAAAATGATATAAACAGGATAATTCCATCCCTACAATATCTCTTTCATTAATTTGCTTCTTTTTACTCATAGCACCAGGACCGAAGTTCAGAGTCTCATCACTTGGACTATTATAATAGCCTCCTCTAGTGTATTTAGTAACAGTCTCACTACCTTCTATTTCTTTTCTTGTTAATCCATTCTCCAGAGAGCTGCCAAATTGATGTTAAAACCCAATTATGTTAATGTAACTCCCCTGCCTAAGAAGCTTCAATAAATTCCTATTACCTGCAGGGTAAAATATAAACTCCTGTTTGGTATTTGAGTCTTTCACAATCTAGCTCCAAGCTAGCCTTTCAAAATGATTTATTACTCTCCCTCATACCCTCTATGTTCCAGTCAAACTAACCTACTTGTACCCTTCTGTATAAAACATTCAGTATCCTATCTCTATGCCTTTGCAAAAGCTGTCTTATCTTCCTGAAATGCATTTCCTCCTCACCTCCATTTCTTAGAATCCCAAGCTATAGTCAAGGGTTACTTAGCTCAAGAGCTTCCTTTTATGTCTTCTTTAATCATTCCAATTGTTAGCACTTTGTCCACCAGAATTACTTTTATTTCCTATTTACTCCTCTGTACATATGTGTTTCTCCTAAGTAGAATATAAGCATCTTGAGGGTACTCACTGTTTTTATTTTTTATTTTGTATAACAGCACCTATCACATTTCCTGCCATGTATCAATTGCTTAATAAGTGTTTATTAAATGGCATCAAATTGAAGAAATTGTTCACATTCATATAGTTCTTTTGTATTTCTCATATCAGTGCCTAAAAAGGTTATGAGATATGAGCAAAAAAACCTTACAGATTATCGAGTCCAATTTGGGTTCTGCATTTCCTTTACAATATCCCCAAGTGGGCATCATCAGGGACTTCAGCAGTCATCTAGCCTAAGCCCTTCATTTGATAGATTTGGAAACTGAGACAGGGAGGGGTCCTCTGACCAAAGAGCCACTGTAAATGAAAGCAATAATAACAAACCAATAAGAGAAATTATAATGACCAAACAGGGCTCCAAACAAGAGATAAGAAAAGATACCTCCCTCAGATCCTTTTCAGAAGTAGGGGACTATGGGTTTGAAAATCTCAGACTTTTTTTGATAAGTTATTTAGTTTAGTTTTGCAGAACTTTTTTTTCTTCCTTTTTTTTTACAATCCATTCTAAGGGCTATCTTGTTTTGAGGGAGTGGGATAAGAATATAATGACAATTGTAGATAATATAAAAACAAAAGATAGAAATAAAATATATTTTTAAAAGAAATAATGCCTTTTAACAGGCACTTCAGGGCTCCTAAACACTTATATCACTGGAAAAATAGTTTATAGTATTTAGAACTGAAGTTATCCCTAAGGAAGGCATCCACCTGCCTAAAATGGATGAGGCTCCAGCAGAGACTTCCTATATCTCAGGAAGCCTTTAAGCCAGACTAGGGAAGTAGCTCTACAGCCACAGGACATGTAGGGAATTCTGTTGGGCCAGGCTAGAGCAGCTTTTTTCAACTACATAGAATTGGGCTCAGGATTAAGTAGGAAAAAAAAGTATAGGACTGAGATTATTGTCCACTAAAAACCCCTATTCTTTTTGTTTTGTTTTGTATTTTGGCTAGGCAATGGGGTTAAGTGACTTGCCCAAGGTCACACAGCTAGTAAGTATTATGTGTCTAAGGCCGGATTTGAACTCAGGTCCTCCTGAATTCAGGACCGGTGCTCTATGCACTGTGCCACCTAGCTGCCCCCCTATTCTTTTTTAATATTTCTAGTCCTATTTCCACTACACTGTTCTTGTGAAGTTGATTATTTAATACAAATTTAGGCAAATCATGAATCCATAAGCCTTTCTACTCAAGGAAAAAGAGAGTTAACACCCATAAAACATTGGCACTACCCATGACGACTCCCATATAAGTGGAAAACATGCTATTATTGCTAATGGGCGCGTAATAAATATTTGTTGACTTGCCTTGAGCGTGCTGGTCATTCTATAACCCCTCCAGCATTGACTCAACATTTTTTTCACATGGAGATGAGAATAGTCACATCTATAGAAGCTAAGTGTAACTGTATCTTTGTTGAATAGCTTTGCTATTTTAGGATTAAGTGAACTTCTTTTGTTAACTGTTCAACAGTTAGGAGATATAACAAGTGTCTCATTTCATCCCCAAGTTAAACTTAAACAAACTGAACACTGTCAGTTCCACCTCTAACACTTAGGTAATTTATCTTTTTCAGTTTATTGAGTTTAGTTATTTCTGATCCTTCTTTGTCTAGACTGTTCAATTGATCTTTTCTATTTTTAATAAGTACCTAGTAGTTTTGATGATTGCTGCTTCATGATGTAGTTTGAAGCTGGAAATTTTATTTCCTTCATTCCTACCTTTTAAAATTATTATCCTTCTTGATCTTCTAGATTTTTTTATTCCACCAAATAAATTTTAATATTTTCTTTAGCTCTATAAAGCATCCCTTTCACAATTTGGTATGGCACTAAATCTATAAGTTAAATAAAATCTATAAATTAAGAGTACTGTGTTTATTATATTGATACATCCCAGCCATGAACATTGTATATTCCTCCAGTTATTGTTTCTTTATGTTTTAAGTATTATTTTGTAATTGTATCTCTATAAGCATTGTGTGTGCTCTAGTAGAACAATTCTCAGATATTTTAAGCATTTTTCAATTATTTTTGAATGAGATTTGCCTTTCTATTATTGAAAAGGTATCATTTACATGGGAGAATCCACATAAGATAAGAGACTTTTCCACATAAGTACTCTCTGTAGAGAGATTTAAGTTATTGCTTCTGATGTTACAAACCCTAGTCCTTGAATTTTCTGATTTAAACCCAATAAAATGATCAAACTTCTGTCCATCCTATCATTCATTCTCTCATTACTACTATGAATTCCTTTTCCTCTCTCCCTTCTCCTCCGACCCCAACTTTATCAATTTGCCACCTTCAGTATTGTCTTGACCACCTACTTCATAAAGCCATAGGATCCAAAATTGGAAGGAAATTCAGTGATTATCTGTACCCATATCCTAAGTATGAATCCCTACTATAATGTACCTATTCTGTAATATTATCTTAGATAATTGCGCCATCACATAGAGAAGCTTAGGGAGTTGCCCATAATGATGTGGTGATATATTTCAGAAGTAGGACTTGAACCCAGATCTTTCTGACACCAAGGTCAGATCTATTTCCACTACTCTACATTGTTTTTTCCATTGGTATATGAAATTTTAATATAGAAATAATATTTGATGATTAAATAAAACATTGGATCAATGAATGGCAAATAGTGGGAAAAGACTACCAAAAAAAAGTGAGAGAGAATAACTGAATCTTTTGTCATATTTTGTCATATTTATGAATATTTTGTCACAGTGATCATATGGCCAGTATCCCTGAAGTGAGTGCAGGTTGTAAACTGGGCCTGATCTGACTGATTTGGGTGAGATCCTTTGTCCTTTCAACAAGAGAGAAGAATAAATAACAGAAATCTGAAGAGAACTAGAGGAGTAAGAGTGAAATATGTCTAAAATGGCTGAGACCAAATCATCAGTTGGCTGTGTGTCCCTTTGGAACTATTTGTTGAGATACTAATGCTCCGTGGGTTTATTTGTTTTAAAAGCTGGAAAAGAGTCATTATTTGGAATCTGCTAAATTCTACTACAGAAAGCATTCTTCTGAAACTGACAAATAAAAGAGCAACTTAGGCCATATGGTTCTATGACAACCTCCCTTCCAAATACTAGACAAGCCCAATTCCACTTAGTGGGTGGGCTTGTTGCCCAAGCACTTCCAGTTTGAGTCAGAAAGTGAAAATGAAAAATCATTATACCCATATTGAAAGTGGAACAGAATTGGAGGTGGGGGGAATGTTGCAAAGATTTATTCAAATTGAAAACCACAGTAATTTCTCTTATTTTTATTAAGCTTTCATCCTAACGACAGTTCATTTTGAGATTGGTCAGAAGCCAGAACTCAAAGGCCTCAAAATTTGACACAACAAAGTCATACTGTTTGTCAATATTTGGCAAGTTAAAATGTTCTCCTCAATGAACAGATGACTTCTCACTAACGGGAGAGTTAGGTAATGGAAATAATTTAGAGGTGGAAAAAATTGATTTTTTTTCCCCCAACCTGGGGCTAAAGAGTAAGAGGGAAGCAGAATAAGTCGTCTTAAAGTATTAAGCAAGAGAACAGAATTCTATTTGTTTTGGTCATTGACTTCTGATGAACTTAATAAACCTCCATTTCACATCCTAGATTGTGGTGGAAAGATCACTGCCTGTGTAGTCAGAAGACTTGTTTTGAGTCCCAGTTTGGCCACTTATTAGTAGTGTGAATTTATCATCTCTAAAACTCAGTTCCCTTACCTATAAAGTAAGAGTCATTAGAATTGCCTGCTTATCTTATAGGGCAGGTGTGAGGAGCAAATAAGATTATGAATGCAAAGGCCTACACCATAAGATACAATATAAACTTAAACTAATATTATTCAACCACCTTAAAGCAGTATTGTGAGACTGAATGACACTACAGGTCAAGTTAATGTTAACATCTACTAAAAATCACTAGTGTTTTAGGAGCTGGGCAAAATGCATATATAGAAAATGGAAGGAAAAAGGTCTGGTGGGTTCATACCATAAATGGCTAATAAACATAATGTACAAAGAATAAGGAGTTATCCTTTAAACAGGATAGGTGGACTCTATAGCTGCAATAAGGTCATTCAGACTCTACATGTCCAGTTAAATCTGCAGATGCCAGGTAGGATTCTTCTTCTAGGAAAAAAAAGAAATCTTATGACTGATGGAATTGCATAAAAATTGACCGTATAAATGTTTTTCAATAAAATGGAGGCAGAGATCGAGCCTGATTAGCAATGTTCAGTAAAACCAAATGATTATTTTTAGTCACCGATTTCAACAAACTCATTTTATAGAGGTGACTAATCTCTGCCAAATCCAGCATCAATGCAGAATTTAGGCTGACAACAATAGCATTTATTCCATTACAATGAAAGAAAATGCATAGATTTGTGAGTAAACAACCCACTGAAAATTCATAAACTCTAATTTCTCAACTCTGCTTCTTAAGTTACCTTCTTAGGATAAGCCTGTATATCTGAGTACTCACAGGCCTCATTAAATCCAATTCTACAATTACTGATTAAGCATTAATTGAATAATCCCCTGGAGGAAATAGAGGTTTAGGTTTTTTGTTTTTGTTTTAGGGGGGAGCAGGGTTGAGATATATAGTTTAGATAAGACATAACCTCTGTCTTTGTGGAACTTACATTCTAGAAGCAGGAAATAATACATGCATAGATGCCTAAAATGCAAAATAATACATAATAACTTTATATAGTGCAAGGTGAGACAAAAGTTATCATACACTATAAGAATTAAAGAAGGCTCATTAGTGGAGATAACATTTGAGATAGGCTTTAAAGGTTGGGCTCAACAGGCAAGTTGGGACTAAAGGAAAAAATCATTTGAAGTAGGGAGATTGATGTAAACAAAGGAATAGAAACAAGAAATAATATGGCATGTTTGGGATGGTAAAAAATCCAGGTTGGCTGAAACAGAAAGAGTGAAAGTGAAACAAGATTGTGCGAAGATGCAGTGGTAATAGTTGTGCTAAAAGCAAAGAAGTTTTTGACTTCTCTCAGCAGGTATTGGGCACACACTGATGGGTTTGGTATAAAGCAATAACATGGACAGTTTAAAACACAAAGAAAATTAGTCTGCTGGTAACATGAAGGATGGCTGAGTGGAGGGGCAGAGAATGGAGAAGAGAAAATCTATTAGGAAACTAGTGAAAGCATCCAGGGAGGTAGCCAAAAGGACCAAGATTAGGGTGATTATAATGGGACTAGGAAGATAGATATAAGAAACATTGTGGAGATTGAAGGAATAGGATTTGGCAACTAATTATATATAAGAAGTGATGGAAAGGAAAGAGCCAAAGTTAGCACAAAAGATTTACACATGGAAAAATGGGTGAATGAAGGTAATATAGATAAATAGTGAAATCAGAAGAAGGATTGGGTTTACAGGGAAAGATAACAAGCCCAATTTTAGATACATTAAGTTGGAGATACCAGTGGGATCTCCACATAGTGATACCCTGGGAAAAATAATTCTCAGATTAGCCACACCCTATGGCAACAGGAGTCACGAATTAACAGACAAGTCATTATTGTCTTGCCAGACTTACTTGAATAGCTTTCAGAACTAAATAATGGCAGAGGGGATGCTAACAATACACAGCGTAACACATATTAAAAAAAAAATCTCTCACCCAAACCCACAAGCTGGTCTTACTTAGATAAATTGTATAAGATGAAAATTTTGATTTCTGGGGTCCCCTGGCATCCCCCTTTTTCTATTGTCCTTTCTACTTTTGTCAATTTTCCTCCCTAACTCAGTGTTCCACTTGCATCTGCTCTTATCAAGAGTGCTTTGTGCTGTGGATTTGTCCTTCTGTATTCTTTCCAAGCAAAACTTACAGATCTACTCCTTCAGAGTACTTTCTTTCTACTTTCCAAAGTGAGAGGTGGCTAGTTACCAGATAGCTACAGATATGTTTGACCAGCCATTGCGTGGCTATAACCTTGCTTCTTTTAGATACTGTACTTCTCCCAATGTGATCCTCACCTGCAGTAACAGAGGTGCAATGTCCAGAGAAAATGAGATAACAGTCTTGTGGTACTCGACTACATCTGAAATATGGTGATTAGTTCTGACCGTAAACATATCTCTATACTGTGACTGTCTCATTCAATCCAATTCAACAACCATTGATTATGCATCTACTGTATGTACAGAACTGGGCTGGGCAAAGGAAAAGATACAAAGTTTAGATAAAACACAATTTCTGCCTTTGTGGAGTTCACAGTCTATAAGTAGGAGATGGCATATGCACAAACTACTGTAATGCCAAACAATACAGAGATAAATAAAATGAGACAAGTCATGTTAAGATCGCTTAAAACCATTCCACACAGGGACTGGATGAAGGTACCAGAGACAATGTCTAAGCTGAAAAAGAAAAGACTTTAAGGAAAACAGAATAGCTATCTTCAGATATCTGAAGGGTTATTAGATAAAACTGAGAGTGGCTAAGATGTTCTGTTTCACCCAAGAGGGCAGAACTAGGATGCAAATAAAGTTATGAGAGAGAGAGAGAAATATATATATAGAGAGAGAGAGACAGAGACAGAGACAGAGAGAGATCTGTTCAACATAAGAAAAACTTTCTTAATAATTAGAATTGCTTAAAATAATTAATTAGCTGATTGATGGTAGTGAATTTCTTTAGAGACTCTGGCATGAACATTGCAGTTTAGTTTGTTGGGGAATGTCACAGATAGGATTTGTGCTTTGGCAGAGGCAGGTTCTCTGAAGTACACTTTAGCTCTATAATTCTTTGATTCTGTGATTCTAAACTCATGTGATAAACTATCAATGGCTAATTAATGGTTATCCTTTCTGAGCAATTAATAGGGAACTCCTGTAGACATATTTTGCTTAATCTGCCCAAAAGATTTCCTAAACATGGACACTTTTAGAAGTATGACGTAGTAGTGAGAGAAACATTTTTGTGCAGGGGGAATTATCAATGTCACTCAAATCTACCATGTACATGTATGCGTATTCATTTCTTCTGAGAGCTACAAATGAATGATGAATGAATGAATAAATGAGTGAATGAAAAAGCATTTAAGCATAGTATTTTTATTTAATTTCTATTTATTGCAGTAAACACTAAATACTCAAAAAGAAGATAGCCCTTACTTTCTAACAGAAGGAAAGGAAGACACATAAAGGGAAGTAGTGGCTAGGGAGGGGTATTTTGGCTTGAGAAGTTATAGGGATGGTGATTACACCCATAAGGGAATTAGCTAACAAATGCTTTCCAGTAACAATGGCAGTATTGATTTGATTATGATTCCCAGAGGAAGAGGTTTAAGGGAGGAGGAATTGCAATTACAAAATAAATATACAGGGGTAGGCAGGCATGATTGTAAGTCTAGAAGAGAAGGAAGCATCAGAATGAACTAGAGGGTTGGGAAAGCCTAGTCAAGCCTTCAGCATAGCTTTCAACTGAGTGTCAGTTCAATGAATTCAGCATGTACTCAGCCATGGATTAACACATACACAACATGGCCCCTTTTTATTCTTTAAAAGGGTAAAGATTCAGAAGCTGAGATTCATTCCTAAAATTTAGAGGCAATGCAAAAGCCTTTACATTAGGCCATTTTCCTGTATGTTTTACTAATTGTGCTGTGCTTTTATTTTTGCTGTGGTGGACCTTAGGCAAGAGGCTAACTCCTACTAAAGCAGATCTGTTAATACTGCATTTGGCTAAGGGCTCTGCCTTCTGTAACAACATCAAGTAAAATAAGTAGATGTATTCTTGTAAGAAATGAACCATATGCCACATCTCTTCTTCCTTAAAGCTCTAGGCTAATTTCATGGCATAAGGATTACTAGGGTTATCTTGTCTACAAAGACAAAATAAAAGTTTTACTTCTTATATTAGCTAATCTGTATTCTTTAAAATGAAATTCAAACAACATTCTTTGGGTTTCTTCTGGTGGTACTGTTCTATGAGGACATGTTAGGTCCACTAATACAGGGAAAACATCTCAATGGTAAAGAGGAGTTCTTTGCAGTGTTTCTTTTTTGTAGTAATTGCTTTTAAGTGGGGAACAGTTCCTGGAGGACTCTGTGATCTCTAGAAATCTGTGTGATTTCTCTATTCCCTCTGGCACAGGACAAGGAGGAATTGGTACTGTCAAAACTCATGTGAAGATATTGTAAGTAGGGTCACATGGAACAGGGACTTGTCTCAGGGGATTGTATCAAACACAATACTCTCCCATTAATCAGTAGCCTGACCTGTGATTTTCTTGCCCTTTAAAGGACAAAGAATCTGTTCAAGTATCAGCTCTTCTTGTCTTACCAACTGCCATCAGTTTTATTTCCATTCCCAGTACTATTCCTTTTGGTGGCATATCACTTTCCAGGGATTATATCTTTTCCATGATATGATCTTTGCATTTTTATTCCATATTTTTTTTTATTTTGAATTTTTCAAATACAGAGTCAGACTAATGCAGAGTGAAGGTAAAACCACAACCATTGTCCACCAACGTATTGCTTTACCTTTGGTTTATCTCTCAGACATTAACAGAACAAAGGGGCTTCAATGGCCATCTAATACAACCTATAACTGTCTGAGAATCCCCTCTGAGAACCTGAGAATCCCACCCCCTCCCATCTCCAATAAGTGGTCATTCAGCTTCTACTTCAATATCTCCAGTGAAAATAACCCACAACACTTCCATGGCAGCCTATTTCACTTTTAGAGAGTTTCAAGTGTTAGGAAGATTTTTTTTTTCCCTGTACTAGACATAGATCTTTTTCTCTGCAATTTTTACTCATGACTCTTAGCTCTGCCCTCTGGGGCTAAGTAGAACAAGTCTAATGCCTTTTCCACATGGCAGCCCTTAAAATACTTGAAGAAACTATCATATGCCCCTTAAATCTTTTCTTCTTCAGGATAAACCATCAGTTCCTTCAAGCAATTCTTCCATTGCATGACTTCTAAAGGTCTGTATTCCAAAGAGATCGATCAAAGAAAAGGGAAAAGGACCCACATGTACAAAAATATTTATAGCAGCTCTTTTTGTGGTGGCAAAGAATTGGAAATTGAGAGGATGCCCATCAATTGGGGAATGACTGAAGAAGTCGTGGTACATGATTGTGATGGAATACTACTGTGCTTATAATAAATGACAAGCAGGATGGTTTCAGAAAAACACGGGAAGACATATAAGTGAAGTGAGCAGAATCAGCAAAACGTAGTACACAGTAACAACAATATTGTAATGATGATCAGCTGTGGAAGACTTAGCTTTCTGATCAAGATGATAATCCAAAACAATTCCAAAGGACCTGTAATGAAAAATGCTATCTCCAGAGAGAGAACTGATGAACTCAATGCTGATTGAAGCACACTTTTTAAACTTTCTTTACTTTACTTTTTTACTTTATTTTTCTTGGGGTTTTTTTTAGCGTGTTTTCTTTCACAACATGGCTGATATGGAGATTTGTTTTGCATGATTTCACATACAATCAATATCATACTTCTTGCCTTCTGAAGGAGTGGGGAAGGGGTGAGGAGGGAAAGAATTTGGAACTCAAATTTTTTTTAAAAAATGAATGTTAAAAAAATTACATGTAATTGAGAAATATTTAACAAATTAAATAAAAATCTATTTTTAAAAAAAGTGGTACTCTAGAGGCAGCTAGGTGGTGCAGTGGATAGAGCACCAGTCCTGGAGTCAGGAGGACCTGAGTTCAAATTCAGCCTCAGACACTTGACAATAGCTGTGTGACCATGGGCAAGTCACTTAACCCCGATTGCCTTGCCCAAAAAAGAGAGCCTCTCAAGCTCTTTTTTTATTTTTATTCTTTCATCCAACTTGTTAGGTTTATCTCCAAAGTTTGTTTCATTTGCAAATCTGATAATCAGCCTTTATCGTAATCATTCATTAAAAGGTTCATAGTGTCAAGACCAACAGATTAGGCTTTGTCAAGCAGCCAGGACACATATTCCCTCAGAGATTACTTTCAACATAAAATATAATTTCAGACCATTATAAATACTTTCAAATGTAAATTCAAGATAAGTAATTTTCAGATGTGTTGAACAGAATGTAACTAAGACACTTTGACAATCATTTTCTGGAATATGAACAAATATTCTCCTAAAAGGAAATTCCAGAGTTCAGATAACTCATGCTAATAAGTTATAAATGCCTTGCCTTCCTTAAGCACTTTTTCTGTTGGTCACCACATCCACATATTTAATAATGTGATTTGATAGTCCTTCATCTAAAAATATCACAATTGCTTACAAGGAGATCAAGGACAAAGGACTGATATGTATAAGAATATTTATAGGAGTGCTTTTTTACAGTAGAAAAGAACTAGAAATAAAACAGGTGCCTATCAATTGGAGAACGGCTGAACAAATTATGATATGTGAATTTAATGGAGTCATACTATTGTTCCATAATAAATAACAACTATGACAGATTCAGACGAAAACGTGGGGATATTCGTATGAACTGATTCAGAGTGAAATGAGCAGAACCAGGAGAATAAATTACAGGATGATGATTATAACATGAAGGAAACTGATTTTAAGAACCCCAAAGTTCTGATCAAAGCAGCAAACAATAGTGAGTTACAAAGAAATATGACAATGCATCTCTACTACCTGCTGACAGAGCACTTCCAAATCAGGTAAGATGTTCTCAGACATGGTCAAAGTGTTCATTTGTGTTGCTAGATTATATTCATTATGTTACAAAGGAAGAGCTTCTACTTGGCTGAGGTTGTGTCATCATAGATTAGTGGATAGGGATATTTTTCAAAAAAAAGAACAAAATTAATAAAGCATTTTAAACAAATGTACAGAAGAAAAATACACAGAATTTTTAAAAAGCATGGAAAGGGACACATGCAAATAGACCACTCATTACAACCTTATTAACTTAATTAGACATAAATATACTTCTTGAAAACAAATTACATAGCAGAAATTCACAGTTGCCTATACCAGCCTCTTCCTTGTTCTTCTTTGTATATTGAAATGTTTACTAATGATTAAGTTCACAATAACAGAAATATATTTTAAAAGAAATGTAAAATAATTAGTCTTCCATTTAAAAAAAATAAAAGAAAGATCTCTAATAATGGGGAAATCATTACCTGGTCATGAATTCCATTCCATTTTGAACTGTTGTAATTATGAAATTTCTCAGAATATTGAATCAAAGTCCATTCCTTTGAAGATTCCATCCACTGCTTCTAGTTTTGTTCTCCAGAGTAAAGCAAGGCAATACTATTCCTTTAATATTACAGCCTTTCAAATACTTGAAAACATCCATCACACCATGGTTTGTAGATTCTGTTCCTTTTTTTGTTTGTTTTTAAATCAGAACCACATTTGCCTTTCACCAATCTTGGATTACGACTCCTTCTTTTTATAGTCATTCACATTTGCCAGTTCTTTTAGGCCCTGAGGATATAATTCATCTGTACTAAGTGACTCAGATTCATTATGGGCAGCAATCTTCTTATTTATCACCTCCATGTTAGACATTTATGTTCAGAGGCAGGTAAGTAATAAAGTTGATAAGAGTACTATGCCTAGAGTCAAGTAGCCCTAAGTTAAAATCCAGTCTCAGATATATACTAGCTTTGTGAACTTGGGCAACTCAACCTCTACTTCAGTTTCCTCAACTGTAAAATGGTGATAATAATAACACCCACCTCCCAGGGTTGTTGTGAGGATTAAATGAGATAATATTTGTAAAGTACTTTGCACAGTGCCTAGCACAGAGTAGCCACTTAATCAATTAATCTTTCCTTCTTCCTTCTTCCTTCCTTCCTCCCTCCTTCCCTTCTTTCATTTCCAATGTAAAGGTCATTCTCCTTTACCAAAAAAACAAAAACAAAAACATTTCCTGGAGCTAATTCACCATGGGAGACATGTCCATGGTACATGGTACACAACTCTCCCATGTTCCTGTCCTATTAGATTGAGAGTCCATCTAGCTCCCTGATATTCAACAAGTGATTGCAATGCATCATCTTCACATGAAGCAGATCATTCTCTGGGCTATTATGTAGGCCATAACACTACTTAGCCTCTTTTCACTTTGATATGAGAGCACTTTCTATCAGTTTGCTATCATATTTTTTACTGGCATACCAAGATTTCTTTCCCTAGGCTGTCATTCCCAGTAGTGAATTGGAGCACTAGTGCTAGTGCTATTTTTTGTTCATCTCTCCACTCTTCTGAACCAAGACTGGATCTCCTCACCTGTTATCTCAGTTGAGTGACATATTGGTTAGGAATTTTTAGGCCCCACAGCACAAGTCAAGGCTGTTACTCAAACATCAACACATGCAGAGTAAAGCCTGTGGCATCCCTCCTCATGGCATTATGGGTGTGCAGTGATAAGGCCACATCGTAACTCCATGGGTCATTTTGCTAAGGCCTCGGTGGCCCCAGAATACTTATCAGGTATAATTTAAACATTCTGGATTCAAGTCTTCCTAGAAAGCATAGCCCCAGATTCATAACTCCTGCTTTTTCAAGCCCCTTCTTAAGTAGACTACTCTAAAAATCTTGACCCTATGAGAATGAATCCTAACACAAAAGCCATAACAACGATAAACATTTCTCCCATAATAGATGGCAAATGTGGAATCTCCCTGGTTACCTGGTTTAGGAGGTCTGTGTATACTCAATACCCAGGAAAGTATTCTACTCCCCAGGGCCCATCACAATGGGGCTAGCTGACCCAGTCTGCTCCTGCTGCTCCAAGATGCAGTTTTCTCTCCATTTCTCTACAGGCCACAGTGCTGGTACAGCAGTCATGCAAATAGGAATACCCACAAGTGCCATGGAGATGGAAAGATCCGGAAGTGTGACCAGTAGGTGAGATCTGAGAGAGAACATTTTATTTACCTGCTTCCATCAGCAAAGTTCCTCCCATTCACTGATATTCAGCCAAATCTTTCCATTTCTATCAGCACAACATCTTTCATATATATACACATATATGTATGTATGTATGTATGTATGTATGTATATATGCATGTATGTATGTATGTATGTATGCATATATGTATGTATACGCACACATACACACACACACATATATATATATGCATCCCTGTCTTGCCACATCTCACCCAAATTACTGACATTTTTGTTGTTCAGTCATGTCCAATTCTTCATGACTGCATTTAAGGTTTTCTTGGCAAAGATACTAGAATGGCTTGCCATTTCCTTCTCCAGTTCATTTTAAAGATAAGGAACGGACGCAAAGAAGGTTAAGTGATTTGCGGAGGATCACACAGCTAGTAAGTATCTGAGGCCAAATTTGAACTCAGGAAGATGAGTCTTCCTGACTTTGGACCTGGCACTCTATCCACTACACCACCTAGCTGCCCAAATTATTGAAATAGTCTTCTAATTAGTCTCCCTGCTTTAAGATTTATACTCAGAACTTGGCACAATTCCTGGTATGTAGTAAGTGTTTAATAAAATCTTGACTGTCTGACTGACTGAATGGCCTTATTCCCCAATGATAATCAACTCATCCTCCCTTACTCTCCACATCTCTGGCTACTGAATACCAGACTAGCAAAGAGAAAACTATCTTCTTCAATGCCTGCTTCCCTCTCTTTTATTCTGATGCACCTCAACCCTATTCTCCCACTCCACCCCCACTACCAATGTCCCATATCTATATCTTTCCCTGCAACTAGTACTACAGATTTAACAAAATCCCCTTTTCATCTTCCGGCCTTCACAGAGTTCACATTCCATCTAGACTACCACTCATTCCAGGTTTCCCTTTCCAGTACATGTTGCATTACTTTTCATACTCTCTGGGTCAGGAGATAAAGTAAGAATCCTTCTTGGTCACCACTTATTTCCCCTCAGTATCACTCAGAAACTTTTCTTTTGATATTCATTATAACCAGATTTATCACCCAACCCAGATTCCCGGTGGCTATTATTTACCAACTCCTAAGTCATTCTCTTTCCTTTCTCAATGAGTTCAATGCCTGGCTCAGTCTCCTTCATCCCAACTTGTGCTCCCTTACTAGGTGACTTCGATATAAATACTGCTGTTCCCTCAAATAACCTATCCTCTCATTTCCTCAGTCTGCTGAACTCTCACCACCTACTCCTTCATTTCACCTCAGCTACACACACACATGATCATACTCTTGATCTTGCCTCCTTTCCCCCACCCTGTCAGGCCCCCTTCATCTCTCTCCTGGATGATTGCAGTAGCTGCCATTTTGATTTATCTACCTCAAGCCTCTCCCCATTACAACTGCTAAGGTGATCTTTTTTCTAGTGCTCTACCCTACTCTATAAATTCCAATGGCTCCCTATTTTCTGTAGGGTCAAACATAAATTCCTCTGTTGTACATTTAAAGTTCTTGACAATCTGGCTCCTTCCTGCTTTTCTTGTCTTTATATACATTATTCCCTTCCACACACTCTGTCAGCCCACCATCTTGGCCTACTCCAAGAACTAAACTTTTTGTGTATTATGAATCCCTCTAGCAGTCTGGTACAACCTAGGGACTCTTTCTCAGAATAATGTACTTAAATGCATAAAATGAAGGAAACTGATTGTATTGAAAGTTATTAAAATACATAAAAAAAATTCACAGACCCCCTGAAATCTATTCATGAATTCCCTAGGCCTTCATGGATCCCAGGTTAAGAAACCCCTATGTATTATTCAATGCTCCACACATACAATGACCAATCTCCCATCTCCCTGCCTTTTCACTGGCCATCTCCATATCTTACCTCTGTCCCTTGAAATCTCTGGCTTCCTATAAGATTCAACTCAATAACTGCCTTCTATATGAAGCCTTCCTGATCCTGCAAGCTGTCTTCTAAACTGCCATCAGTGCATTTTGTATCTATTATGTGTAGCTGGGACAAGGAGGATTAATGAAAAGATTTGTTCAACCTCTACTAACCTCTCCCAACTTGAAAAAAATTGTATTGTCTAAGCAAGCTTCTGTACCCATAGTCCTGATGAATCAGCCCAAACTTCTTCTCTTCAGGAATCTCAGTCCCTTTCTTATGGAGGCTGCCACCTCCACATGGAGTGTTTGGCAGAATTTACAGTTGGGTTAACACCTCACTAGAATTGCCACCTTTTCTGTGATTAGGTTCTGGCTTTCAAGAACAAACTCTGTTATATCTAGGATGTGAACTCCTGGAAAGCAGAAACTGTCTTACTTTTCTATTTATATCCTCAGCACTTAGCACAGTCCTTTGCACGTGGAAAATGCTTAATTTTTTTTCACTTATTCATATAGTTGTACACATATATTTTGTCTCCTCAATTAACATGCAAATTCAAGGGCAGGGACTATATCATTTTAGTTTAGCCTCAACACTTTGCACTGTACCTGACATATAATAAATGCTTAACAAGTGCTTATTGTTTGATCTTCTAGTCACTTTCTAGAGATAAGTGATGCCTATCAGCTCCAAAGACTTGCTTTGTTATCCTGATAAGCAGCCCTAGTTACTAACTAGCTGGGTGACCCTAAGGATGTCACTTAACCTCTGTCTTCCTCAGTTTTCTCACCTGTCAATTAGGGAAAATAATAGCACCTACCTCTCAGAGTTGTGGTGAGAATTAAATAAGGTAATATTTGTAAAGTGCTTAGTCTAGTTCCTGACACATAGAGGTGCTTGATAAATAATAATGCCCAGTGGAGAAATAGCACTTCTTATATACATTCCCTATTATTGAGACCAATAGCCCATGTTCTACACCAGATGCAGAATTGTCTTTTGGCCCAGGTGTCCAAAATCGTTGTAGAAGGTTTTCATGGGTTCTGAGCAGCAGTAACTGTTTGCACTTTGCAGAGGATCAATTATAGTTTAATATAATATCCCAGGGGCAGCTAGGTGGCACAGTGGATAGAGCACCAGTCCTAAATTCAGGAGGACCTGAGTTCAAATCTGACCTCAGACCAAACACTTGACACTTACTAGCTGTGTGACCCTGGGCAAGTCACTTAACCCCAATTGCCTAAATATATATATATATATATATATATAAAATATCCCATACCATCTTTTGTACAATCATAGTGTGATTTCAGGAAAGTGAAGATGATGTGGGATATCACAAAAATCTTAGAGTTGGAAAAGACCTCAGAGGATATCAAGCCCAACTAAATAAATTCTAAATAAAAATACTCCATAAAATATGCCCAACAAGTGTCATCTAAACTTTTCTCGAAGACCTCCACGGAGTAGGATCCTACTACTTACCTCCTCCCAAGGTAAATCATTCTACTTTTAAATAACTCTAAAGATTAGGTAACTTTTCCTTGGTATTCATCTAATTCTTTCTTCTCAGGACATGAAGAACACATCTAATTCTTGTTCCATATAGCAGACATCCCCTTAAACACAAGAAGGCAGGTTTAATGTCTCCCCAAATATGTTAAATTCTCTTGGCTAACACCACTGTTCATAAACCCTTTTCGTATAACTAGGCTTGCTGCCAATTATGCATATTCAGATTGGGTAAGAAATACTGACTCAAAGCCAAAAACTAACTTCTGTCACTGGCATACTCTCTGGAGGAAATCTCAGATCCTTAGCTATTTTTTTCTGTTAGGGAAGGTTTTCATTTTCAAGATATGTGAAAACAGGATAAAAAGCTTAGAAAGAATCATAAATGTAATTATTAGCAAAAAGAGGTGACCAAGAAAATACCACCAACTTTAAACCTGTTCTTACTTTCCCATCTCTATAGAATCTCTGACATTTATTTACTCACTCACTGGGGACATTCTTAATTTAAGTTTGAAAGAGAACAGGCCAGTTTTTGCAGATATTATGCAGCAGAATATATCTTTACAGTTGCACAACAGACTGAAATGGATAGAGAAAAAAGTCAAAAAATCAGTCAGCTTTAGCAATCAAGAAAAGAGCTACCTGTGGAAGAATATGAGTTGGAGCATGAGGGTAGCCAAGAGAAAATGCTACATATTGGGAGAAAAAAACCAAGAGGAAGAAAAATGCCTATTGTCCAAATTATGCTATGCAGTTGGATGGACAACTCCTGGAGCTAGTCCATTAGTACATATACCTTGGACAAACATTATATATGAACAATGAACTGGGCCCAAAATTGAAAAAGAAGAGACCAAGCTGGATTGCTTTTGTAAAATAGCATAGTGCTTTTAATGGCCCCATTGCCACTAACACAATTACAAGGCATATGATTTCATTATAAAACACATTAAGTAGCCCCTTTGTCTGATAGAATCTTTTTCCAATGATCACAAAATGTTATTTAGATTTGATAAATGTAAAATTCTTAATATATGCCATAGAAAGATAGAAACTAAAATGTCTGAGACTGAATTTAAAGGTCACATTGAACCAATGGATTAAGATGATTCCAAGAAATACCGTGGTCTCCTCCAAGCAAGACACATCAAACACAAAGATGTTTCAAGGAGAAATCTGTGGCTGAATACATTAAGAGACTTAGCAGCATTCTAAAGTCAAAACTGAATGAGAAGAGTAAATTTAAAGCAATTAAAATGATGCAATACATGTCTTAACGTACACTTACAGAACTCTAAAATGGACCATGTTAAAAAAAAAAAAGTGTCCATTCCAAGGTTCAGAGAAACAGACAAACTGACTATGCTCAGAAAATAGACATTAAGAATTCTTCTCTAGTCTGATAATTAGTTGTATTAAGGCTTCTGTCTTGTCTAAAAATTGTAGCAGAAAAGTCTACAGGGTTTAAACTACAAGATTAAAAGGTGGAGCAAACTCCTCATTCTATGAGGAAGAGGTAGCATTTAGACCGAGGACTCCAGTTTAGGCCAAAACTGGACACAGGGAGAAAGTTTCATAGCCTAGTACTGAGGGAAGCCACACCTAACAGTGACCAATAATGCCCAGAGAACCAGGAGAAGAGTGGCTAAAGACCATTGTGAGGGACAATGCCCTAGTGAGACTCCATGCCTGGCAGACACTATATGTCTCTCAGACCAGAGGAGACTGGGTGTCACATGCGACCAGCAGGGCATAGGCCTAATGGACACAGCATAGTAACCTCACTAGAGATTATTATCTCTGCAGCTTCAGAGGCATTCCTTTTCTGTCCATTTCTGTTACCCGTGTGTTTCCTAAGGATATGCCCCAACCACACATGTTTCCAACATTTATCTACTCTTTCTACTGATGATGCATTTGCGGGAAAGTGTGATCCAAGGTTAGGAAAGGAAGGGATTTTTATTGCTACTTTTCTTACTATGTTATTTCATGAAAAACTTCTGGTATGAAAAAGAAAAGTAAATACATTGTAACTGATTTGGAAAATATCATCACAAAAAAACATAAATTATTAGCAAAACAAAGGCCCATCACCCCAAAGAAAAATTAACATTGCCTTGACAAAAAAAAAAGAGAGAGAAAGAAGACCAATAGATATCCTAGAACAGACATCATTTCATGAATCAATAGTAAAGGCTGATAATGGGGACACACAAAATTGGATTTGTGAAATGTAACTCCGAGTGGTTTACTTCTAGATAGAGCCTATGCAATAGCTAGATCCAAAAATCAAATTGAAGGACCTTCTTTGGGAAAAATCCTCATGAACTCAGCCAATAATATTCTGACAAAAATATATATCATATATATGTGTGTGCATAGATATATACATATATGTATACATATATATGGCTATGATACAGATTTGTTCATGGAAAACAGGGAGGGGAACAATTCAGAATTCAATTATTCCCACCAAAAATTACAGAAGAGAGATTCTTAAGGAGTCTGGTGGACTTAGTTAACAATGTAAATTATGTAAGGAAACAATAGAAACTATGAAGTATATCACTACGGGCTACAAAAATTTAGCACCTACTGAGCATAAAGCAAGACATAACCTAGGGCTAGTATTACATATCAGAAACTCACCATCTTACATCTATTGACAAATGACAAATCCTTATATTATAGATACAAACTTCCAAATATCGTTGAGAATTTAACCAATAAACTATAACGTTAATCACACTTCACTCCTCTCCAAGTTGTGATTTTGATTCTCTAGACTCCACCACCATCAATCCTCTCACCCTGGAACATCCTTCCACTATGCTAACCCCCTCCTCCCATTAGCGACCTCCTTCAGTAATCTCCATTTTGGAGTCTGGCCCAGGCCTGCTATGCTTTATTCCTCTCCCAGACAAATGTGCTTTTGATACTGTGCTTCACCACCATACACCAGCATGGGTACCTTCTCCTCTCCTTGGTCTTGTTTTTCAGGTACCTTTTCATGTGTTGTCTTCCATCATTAGAATGTAATCTCCTTTGAGGGCAAGGATTTTCTTTTTACTTATATCTGTATCCCTAGCACAGAGTCTGGCATATAATAAACCCTTAATACATGCTAGTTGCTTCCAGTCTACAATCAGAACAGGATCGCAGGCTAAACTGCTGCCCACAATTACCTGAGCAAAACATTGATTCCCTGGGAAAGATTCTTAACCTCTCTTAGAATCTATTTCCTCATCTGTAAATTGGAGATGATAACAGCACCTACCTCACAGGGTTGTTATTGCAAGGATCCATTGAGATGATCCAGGTAAAGCACTCTGTAAACCATAAATATTAAAATGTTAGTTATTTTTAAATAACAGAGCCACCAAAAGAAATATCATTTATCTCTAGGTGATGTGGTATTTTGAATCAATAGCATGTGAAACTGTTACAGGGGAAGAAAGTTCCTAGATCTCCCAGACACACAAGGAAGCAAGTCACATAAACAATATGCAAATTATTCTTTAAGCCAATTTTATTTAAACAATGTTTATCGAGTTCCTGTATTACATGGGAAGTAAAGTGGCAGGACAAACATTGGTCCAAAGGAAAAATAAGTTACCACTTTTGGGGGTTTTTTTATAATTACCTTTTCACCATCTTCAAGATCTTATTTATTTTATTTTTTTCCCTAATTTCTTCAAAGATCATGTTCCAAGGGCTAATGCCAATTTAAGAGGCTGTTTAAGGAAACATTCCTTTGTTAGAGGATTTTTTTCATTACATCTATTTAAATGTAATAAGATAATTTTATATGGGTAAAAGATGATAAATTGGCAAATAATCAAAAGGCTCTTTTTGGTGACTAAAAAGTGTTTTATATATGTATACATATATTTGTGTGTGTGTATGTGGGTGTGTATGTGTGTATGTGTATGTATATGTGTGTATGTATATATATGAATATTTATGTATATGTGTATATTTATATATATATATATTTTAAGTGATATAAATCATATAAAACTTATGTTATCATATTATAAAAAACCAATATGATATAGAAGATACTAAACATAATATTTTAGCAGTGCTTTCTATCAATGCATATAATATTAAGTTTTTAATCTTAGAACAAAGGAATATTACTAAAATTCCAAATTCAAGTGTATAGGACATATGACTTCTATTTTGATAGGCTAAAGGCCATTAATAATTCTTTAAGTTAAAGATTATAACTTAAAAACCTGTAATAATCTTAAAGTAACATTAAAATACAAAAATGCTCCCTAGGGTCTATCTCTATCCCTTCCATAAAATCAGCACGTCCATAAAGCTACAAGTAACCTCAAAAGTCCTCTAATTAATCCTCTATGCCTGTAGGTGCTTGCTACAAAAAAAGTTAATTATCCCCATTTCTCCCCATCTAGTGCATTCAGAAAAATTCCAAAAACTGTAGCCTAAACCCATAATGGGGCAATGACTCTGAGACCATAGGGACAGAACCAGGTCAATTACAGGATGAGCATGAGTCTCATCAGAACTAGATAGGTTTACCAAACTGGTAGCAATTAAACCTTGTTTCCACTTATCCTGTTCTCTGTGATGAGAGAGAACCAATTACTCTATATCCTTCCCCTAATCCCTCTGACTGAAAGCAATAACCAAGTAGACATGAGTCTTTTCTATTCCAAGTTAAAATCCACAAACTCCGACATTGTGTGATGCTACAGTAGAAAGATGTCAGGGCAACAGGACTTGCGCTGGGGCTTCACACAAAAGGAAAGAATCCAGAAAAGAGTAAAATGAATTATATGGGGAAATTGTCATCCTCAGATGACAAGTAAAAGGAGTTGGTAGATTTTAGCTTGGAATAGAAAGGGCTAATCTCTACTAAGTGACTACCTTCTTTCAATATAATTAGGTGAAGGATATAAATTGAATAAATACAAATATCACAGATGACAGAATAAAAACAAACCCCAAGCCTGGCAATTAAAGCTTATTCTCTTTTCCACAGCTAATTTTCACTCTGTCTTTGTTCCCATGCCTTCTCTCACCTATAAGAGCTTGCCTCCATCTATCATCCCCCAACCTGTCATTTTCAACTTTTTTCTATGTACTAACTCCTTCTTCGATTCATATAATCATGCTCAAATCTCCCTATACTTAAAAGACATTGAGTTGACCCTCCCATGTCCTTAAATCAATTAACCTAAATGTTTCTTTTCACTGCCAGCCTCCTAGAAAGTTATTTGTGCCTACCACCTTCACTTTCCCACCACCCATTCACTTAACAACTTCTTGCAACTTGGCCTCTGACCTTATTAGTATCATGAAACTTTTCTCTTTCAAATATTTACCAATGGCATATTAACAACTAAATCCAAAAGCATGTTCTCAGTCTTTATTCTCTTTTGCCTCTCTCCCTGCTGCTTTTGATACCATTAATAACTGTCCTCCTAAGTATACTCTATTCCCTTGGCTTCTCTGATGCTACTCTCTTGGTTTTTGTCTGTTTCTATCAGACTGCTCCTTCTCAATCTGTTTTGCCAGATCATCATCCAACCTATACCAGAGGTTCCCAAACTTATTTGGCCTACAGTCCTCTTTTAAAAAAATATTACTGGGGGGTGGAGCCAAAAGGGCAGAGTGAAAAAAAATATGACTCAGTGCCCCCCTGGGGGTTAGGTTAGGGTAACCCTTATTTTTATTCAAACCCCCCCCAATTTCACCCAAGGCTACTACCTCCTCCCTGGATCATTCCAACACCCCCCAGGGTGGCCTTATCAGCCACTTTGGGAACCTATGCCTAGTCCCTAAGTGAAAGAGAGTTCAGATGAAGAGCTGCAGAGCCACATGAGGACTGTCATTGTTATTGAGGCATTTCAGTCATGTCTGACTCCTTGTACCTTCATTTAGGGTTTTCTTGGTAAAGTGACTTGGTCAAAGTCACATAGCTAGTAAGTGTGTGAAGCCAGATTTGAACTTGGGAAGATAAGTCTTCTTGACCCCAGTCCCAGCGCTCTATCTATTGTATCTAGGCAGCACAGTGGATAAAGTGCTGGGTCTGAAGTCAGGAAGACTTGAGATCAAATCCAGCCTCAGACACTTACTAGCTGTGTGACCCTAGACAAGTCACTTGACCCTGTTTGTCTCAGTTTCTTTATCTGTAAAATGAATTGGAGAATGAAATGGCAAAACCACTCCAATATCTTTGCCAAAAAATCCCCAATAGGGTCACAGCTGAGATACCTGAACAACAAATTAACTCACACAAGCACAGTAGTTAACAAAACTTTATCACTACTCATAAGGAGAAGAGCACAGATGCCAATATGGAACAATCTTGATATATGGCCTCAATTTTCCTCAGCCAAGGGCAGCACATAACAGGATTGCTTCCAGATGTTGAACCATGCAGCAGCTTCTGCATTTGAGTCCAAGGCCTAGAGCCCCTCAGTACTCAAACTTACATAGAGTTTTAGATAAATAGCATGGCACAAACAGGTGACTGTCCTATCTCTAAGAGAATATCCTGGACCACTAAAGTAAAGTGTATTGTTAAATAAGGAATAATGAATAACAGTGATATAGTGAATCTAACTCTAATAATAGTGCCATCTGGGGTGGGGAGGAGTTCATGACCAGTTAATATAATTCCTGTTGGAGGGCTGGGGTCATACCAATCAAATTGGTTTTCACTGTCTGACAGTCCTCTTTTCTGCTCTCTATATACTCTCTTCCCTTGGTGATCTCATCCTTTGCTGAAAATTCAATTATCATCTCATACAAATGATTAAAAAATTGATATACACAGCTCTAATCTTTCCTGAATTCCAGTCCTGCATATCAAACTGCCTATAGGACTCCTCCAACTGGATGTCCTGATTGTCATTTTAAATTCAACACAGATGAAATAAAACTCATCATATTACTCCCTAAACTTTCCCTCCTCCAAATTTCCCTATTTCTTTTGGAGGTATCACTATCCTCCCAGGCTTGAATCCTCAAGATTTGATTATTGCCTTATTTCTTCTCCTTAACCCATCCTACTGCACATCCTATCAATTGCCAAGATTCTACCTCCACGGCATATCTTGCATCTGTTCATTTCAGTCAACTCTTATGGTCACCACCCTACCTCAGGCCCTCATTTAATAACTAGATTATTGTAATAGCTTTCTAACTGGTCATCCTGCCTCCAGACTCTCCTCTCTAGAAAATCTTCTACTGCCACAATATTCTTCCTAAAGCCCAGGTCTGACCTTTGTCATTTCCTTGATAAAAATCCTTCTGTGGGTATGCATTGCTTTTAGGGTTAAAAATAAAGTCATTCTGAGGGGCAGGTAGGTAACACACTGGATAGAGCGCTGGCCCTAGAGTCAAGAGGACCTGAGTTCAAAACTGGCCTCAGACACTTGACACTTACTAGCTGCATGACCCTGAGCAAGTCACCCTTTGCCTAGCCAAAAAATAAATAAATAAATAATGTCATTTGGACTAATGCTCTTTCATTCATCAAATTATGTAGTATACATATCTGTGTACATCTTGTATCACCACCAGCCAAATGTGAAGGGACGGACTCTTTTTTTTTTTTTATCAATTTATGCCCAGCACTTTACAGAGTGTCTTACACATAGGAGGTATTTAAAATATTTGTTGTATTGATTTGAAGAGAGTGATCTTCTTTGCATTAAAAATACATGATTCTTTCATTAATCCTCATAAGGCACAGCCTCTAGTCCTCTCACCATACAGATTGCCCTCCTCTAAATACGTTCCCTTGTTCCAACAATCTCTTTAAAATTCATTGTCCAAAAATGAATACAATAGGATAGAGGTAGTCTGAGCAGTCCAAAGTACTATGAGATTAACATGTTCTTCATACTGGACATCGCTTAGTGCAGCCTGAAATTACATTAGCTTTTGGATGTCACATTGTTGCCTCATGCTGAGCTTCCCGTCCATTAAAACCCCCAAGGTCTTTTTTAACATGAAAAAAGCCTTGCTTCCTCCATCCTTGCGCATTTGATTCTTTTAAACCAAATGTAGGACTTCACAGTTAACCTTATTACACTTTTTATATTAGATTTGGTCCATCAGTCTAGCCTTATGAGATCACATTGGATCCTAAGACTGTTGTCCAATGTTTTAGCTAATATTCATAGAAGGGACTAAGTAGTCACTACTGAAATAATCACTCGTAAACTTGTTCAGACTGGAAACACTCCCTGGAAATTTAAGTTTGTCCCTATCCTCTTCCTCACAAGTTCAGTCTCTTATCTCTATGATATGGTCTCATAATATACATAGAATTAATTCAATTCTTCTATAAAACACAATATTTTCAAGTGCCTGGGGTCTTTATATTCTGTATTCATTCAAATACCTGATGGTTCAGGATGGTACCTTTAACATTTCATCTGAAATATAGAGTATGCTAATGTTTCAATCAATAATGATGCTAAGTCCAAGAGAACACTAACTTTTTGGAAATTCCATGACATGAACTTCTGTAAGCAAGAATAGATTGTATAGTGAACCTAGCTTTTATCAACAATTTCAATAAATAGAATGCATTTTAAACTTCCATTTCTTACTTACCGCTGAACTTAATTTGACAGCAATGTATATTTTTCCAACGTATAACAAATATTTCTCTGAATCTAAGGTACTCTGTGAATTTATTAACCTTTACAAAATTCAGGGTTCTCACTTTTCCAAAAAGGATACCTTAATAAAAGGCCTTCTATTTCAAAATGTCTGAATTATCTTGAAGGATCAAATACAAAAGCTAGAAGTTGGATGAAAGCAATCTGAAAAACTAGATATCATTGCCCAAAAAGAAGCCATTAAGAACCATCTTACCTTTGGGGAGACAAGAGAACCACCTTCAATTACTTGAAAATACTATTTTAAAAAAAATTTGTAACTTGTTCTATTTTGACCCAAGAAGGCAGAATTAGAAGCCACAAGCAGAAGTTGCCAAGGGGCAAGACTATACTTGATGCAAGAGAACTTCCTGACAATTAGAATTAAAAGTAGAATGGACTGGGGTGGTGGAAGGATAGGATAATTTTGTTTTGTTTTGTTTTGTTTTATCCCTCTCTGGAAATAAGTAAAAGATTAATGACCATTTCTTGAAGATATTGAATAGGGGATTCTTGATCAAACGCAAGTTTTACTAAATGGCCTCTGACAGCCCTTCCAACTCTAGAATTCTGTGATTCCTTAATATGCTATACAAAGATAATTGTGTACAGTGTTCTGGTCCTATAAAAATTTATCATCTACCACAGATGATATCAGTGAAGACAAATTGAGTCAAGACATTTTATAACAAAATGAGTAAGGATATTTTATGACAAAATGTAAGCCCTAGACCAGGCTGTCAACTGAAATAAGCTCAAGGATAAATTCGATTTGGTGCAGAAGGCAATGATAGGTGAACCTAATTTTTGTTTCTGAGAATAAGGTGATACCATCTTGTTCTCTCCTGCTACAATAACATTTTATATTATCTTTGTAGAGCTTAGATAATGAGATATGGATTATTACTGAGCAAACCCACCTTAATACATCAGATTTCAAAGGTTATGCAGTAGTTTAATAATCCTGAGACAGATGTATTTCATTTTAAATCCCACATGTCCAGGCTTTAAAATAAATCTGTCTTAACCCTTAATGAAATTCTTATCCCTTCAACAAAAAAGAGAGAAGTGATGGTGTGGAGAAGAAAAAATTATGCTAATGGCACATATTGATGAAACAAAAAAAGAGTCACTGTTAAATTGTTTTAAGCCATTAGTAAGAAAAGATTTTAAAAATTCACTTTTCTAATTTAGTTGATGTTCTTTCAAATATATGCATCAGAATATGTTAACAACTATTCATAAAGGCCAACAACCACAATTTATAAAACAGTAGTGGCATTGAAAATGTTCCACAGTATTTCATAGGCCTCTTCCAAAAGGTGAGGTTGGGATATGTCAGCCTTCCTATCCACCAATTTTGCCTTTGTTCCAAACTAAGATGAAAATTTACAAAGGCCACATGCCACAAACATTTCTTTCAGAGGCCTAACACTTTTTATAGAAACAGTTCTACCTAGTTAAATGAACCTTTATGCCTATTTAATTCAGTTTTCATGTTCAAATACATCCCCCTCACATGCCATCTCCCACACTTTAAAACAAAATTTACAATACTCATTGTTTCTACTACTCCTTCTTCTATATTCCAAGCACCTACTTTCTCTACCCTCTCAGCCCCATTCAGCTTCAATCCCACTCATTCAATTTTGCTATTTAAAAAACAGTGTAGCCAGGGGTTAAATAGACCACAAATTGTACTCATCTGTGCCACAGAGATAAGAGCAAAAAGAATGTTATCTAGGTTACTGCTCATCGGTTTGTCCAGACCTATGTTTTAATAACTAGCATTATATATAGCACTTAACAGTTTAAATTGAGTTAATATTTGTAAAGCGCTTTGCAAAGTGTAAAGCACTATATAAATCCTAGCTATGATCCATTTATATTAGCACTAGACTTACACCCCAAAGAAATCAAAGAAAGAGGCAAAGCATCTATGTGTATTTAAATATTTAAAGCGTCTATATTTCAGTCAAAGCTGAAAGACATAATGAAATTAACAGTTTCAGAGGATACTGGGAAGATTTCTATAAGCTGATTCAGAGCAAAGAGAGAAGAACTAGAAGAAAAATTCATGAAATGATAACATTATAGAGAAAACCAGCTTTTAAAGACTATGGAATTTTGATCAATGAATGATAAACTATCAGACCAAAAGATTAAAGATGAAACCTACCACTCATTTCAGTGAGGAATTTAATGTGGGACAAACTAATGTGGGACTTTTTTGTCAGACTATGAATCTGTATATTAAGATCTTTATATTTCAGGATTTAAAATATTTGCTCAATGATGGGGGTTGGATAAGAGACATTAATTAAAATACTTGCTAAAAAAAAAACCTTGGTCTTAGATTCAGAAGACATAGGTTTTAATCTGATCAGATTAAAACCTATGTCTTCTGAATCTAAGACCAAGGTTTTTTTTTTAATAAATATGTTCCCTATTCCTGAGTTCCCACTCTTCACATAAGGCTAATCTAATAAGTTTATTAAAAATATAGCTGACAATGGCTTAATGTGGCACCATTTGTGAGAACTGAAGAGGGGGCAGGGAAATGATACAAGCTGAGTTGTGTAGTGGCCATTCACAGTATTCCCTTGAGCATACCACTTCACATTGAAATACTAAAGATGTAACCGAGAGGCTGATTTAAATTAGGTGCTGCCAGTGTTGTCCAAGTGTTGAAAGAAGTACCTAGTCAATACCACATCCCTGAGATCTGGTCTGCAGAGGGGCAGGGGCAAGATTACAGACTAACTTAGCTGAACTCTCCCAACATTACCCTCCAAACAACTTTAAAATTATACCTCAAACTGAATTCTGGAGCAGCAGAGCCAAAAAAAAAAAAAAAAAAAGGCAGGTGAGACAGCTTTCCAGCCTAAGACAATTTAGGAGGTTGGTGGCAGAGATCTGTGACACCAGATTGTAGGACAACCCAGAAATACACACAGTGGCAGTGCCAGCATTGGATCTTGGATGCAGCCATGGCAGTGACAGCTTAATGACCTCTCAGTTCAGAGACAGTAAAGGGGTTGAACAACCAGTCAGAAAGAGATATAGGAAACCCTTTGGTGGCACTGTCATATATGGACACAGCACATAGATTAGTTTGGCTGGAACATAAAGGACACAAATGAATGAATGAATAAATGAAAATGTATTTGTCTAGGCCTTACTATGCATCAGGTACAATGCTAAACAGTAAGGACACAAATATAAGAAGCACAACACAGCTCCTACTCTTGAGTAACTAACATTCTAACAAAAGAAGATAACACACGTTGGAAAGTGGTGGTCAGAAAGGAGAGTTGTTGTCTGGAAGTCAGAGGAATGATGCATCTTTTCCAGAAATGATAGTGTTGATTTGATTATTGTTCTCTGATCAAGAGGTAGAAAGAAGGGAGGAAAGGAGGCACTTACATAGCAGTATGACCGAAAACATTGGTCGAGGGACAGCCTGGTCAGCTCTGGAACAGCTAAGTACGAAGAGCTCTCTCAAATCAGCAAAGCATTGCTCCAGAGTGAGAGCTAAAGGATCTGATTGGAGGAGGGTAGCCTTGGGGGCTGCATGGTCAAGTCCAGAGCCATATAGCTATAGGAAACTCTCACTGCTCAGGGCTAAGCCTGTGATGGGAAGTAAAGAAGGAACAAGCATTTATTAAGTGCTTACTATATGCCAGGCATTATTCTGAGCACTTTACAAATATCTTATGTTGATGGAGGTGGAGGGATAGTGATGAAGTACACTAATGACCAATAAGCCAATAGTTAGAGTTGCACCAGATTATGAAGGAAGTTTTGAAGAAAGACTGTATTTTCCCCCTAGAGGTAAGAGGGAGCCACTGGTCCTTCTTGAGAAGTGTAGTAGCGTCATCAGACTTGTGATTTAGGAACATCCATTTGACAAGCTTTATGGGGAGTGAAGGAGAGAGAAGGGAGAGATTGAAGGCAGGGAAACCAATTAGAAAGCTATGTAATAGTCCAGGTGAGACTGGATGAAAGCCTGAACTAAGATCTCTTGTGAGTAGAGAGAAACTCTTCAAGTTCCGCAACTTCCCCAGGATTATTGTTCACCTAGTCCTGGGAACTTAAACCCTTTGAAGACAGCTAGGTGATTACTTACTTAGTTATTTTTGGATTTCAATGTTCTCCTTCCTTCCTAATCCAAAAGACACTATTTTTGGTAAAGAATACAGAAGCAAAATAGTAATTGGGTAGTTCTTTCTTTCCTTTGCTGTCCATATTTACTATTCTATCCACCTCAATTAGTAATCCTATTTCTTTCTTGTTCCTTCTCTTGTCTCCAATTTAGTTAAAATGGCTAACCTCCATGAAAGTGTTCTTACAAGAATGTGTGCCACTGTATTGCATTCACATTCAGTTTTTACTTTAATTTGCTTCCATCTTGCATATGCATTTTAAAGAAATATGTTATCACCAGTGAGTTCCCTTTGTAGCCACATCATTCTCTTTGAGATATCTTTTTTCTTTCTCTTTAGAATCATCTGTGTTTGTTCCATCAGATTTGTTAATTGAGAGAACCCCAACCCTCTTGTGCTAAATTTTCCTATTGGACCCAATGGCTTGAGAGTCTTTCAAATTCTTCTCAGATATATATATATTTTTTTTATTCTGCTCTACAACATCTATGGTGTGTATGACATTTGTCTATATAACTCTGGACAAGTTACTTAACCTCTCAATGCTTTAGGCAACACAGTTCTGTGTTTTTTCCCTGGCTGTCTCCCATGTCTGAAAGGTTCTTCTTCCTCAACTATGGCTCCTGGTTTTCTTCAAGACTCAGCTCAAGTCCCACCTTCTAAGCAAGGGACCTTTCCCATGTACCTAACCCCAGCTCCTATCCCAGTTCCTTCTGTCTGATATGGCTTCCCTTTTATACTTTATATGCTCACAGTTGTTTGCATGTCTTCTGACCCATTAGAATGTGAGCTTCTCGAGGGCAGAAACTGGGTATTTATCTTTCTTTGTATCAATAATGCTTAGCCAGCTCTTTTCTGGTGTCAACGAATTGGAAATTGAGGGGATGCCCATCAACTGGGGAATGACTGGACAAGTTAAGGTATATGATTGTGATAAAATACTATTGTGCTATAAGAAATGATGAGCAGGATGCTTTCAGAAAAACTTGGAAGTGAAATGAGTAGAACCAGGTGAACATTGTACACAGTAACAACAATATTATATGATGATCAGCTGTGAATGATTTAGCTATTCTCAGCAATACAATGATTCAAGACAACTCTGAAGGACTTAGGATGAAAAATGCTGTCCATCCCCAGAGAAAGAACTGATGGAGTCTGAATACAGATTGAAGCATACTTTTTACTTTTTTATTTTTCTTGGGGGTTTTTTGTCTATGTTTTCTTTTACAACATGACTAATATGGAAATATGTTTTGTATGACTACATAGGTATAACCTATATCAAAGTGTTTACCTTCTCAATGAGGGGAGCAGGGAGGGAGGGAGAGTATTTGCATCTCAAAAATTTAAAAACAAATGTTAAAAATTGTTTTTACATGTAATTAGGGGAAAATAAAATACTAAATATTTTAAATAGTGCTTAGCACAGTGTCTGGCTCATAATAAGCACTTAATAAATGTTTGTTGATGATGATAAGAAATTGCAGAGAAGATGACAACCTGAATAACAGAGGAAATTTCCTCACCTGGAAGTACCCACAACTGATGAAATCACAGAGAAGTCAAAGATGGTAATAGACAAGACATTACAAACATGGAATCATATTGAAGGAAGATCTGCAGTCATCAAAAATATAAAACAAAATGCTCACATAATTCAATAGTCCCGTCAGAGAGAGAAATATATATTTGTCATAATAAACAAGATAGATATCTACCAACTTAAAACTTCATCCATTAGTGGTACCATCGTCAATGGAAAGAGAATTTCTTCTGTTTCATTTATTTCTGATTTCACACTTGCTGTGGTTGTAGATTAAGAAGTTGTAAAGTTGTTTGACCGTGATTCACTAAAATTGGTCTGTGAATTTAAGACTCATAAAAACAGAATAAAAGACATATTCATCTTTGAAGTACCAGAGCATCATATTGTTACAGCATCAAGTGAAAGTTTCATCAAAATGTGGAGGCATAATCAAAATAAGAAGACTCCCCCATCTTTACTATATGAAGTAAATACTAAAGTCAGTCTCGTATGCCTTAGAGTGTGGCATAGAGTTATGATGCCAAAGATTAATTTTCCACATCCATAGCATCTTCTCCTATAAACAAAGAAAAATGAAGAGTCCAAAAAAAGAGGGAAAAAAAAAGCCTGATGTTTCAGTAGGAAAACAACAACAATCCAAGAAACTGGGCTGAGTGAGGATAGTTAAAAACTAACAAAAACAGAAAGCCCAATTTCAGCCAAGAAAAGAACATTGAAAGTATGCTAGAAAAGAATACAAATCACTGAATAAATCTTTGAAAATTCAAGAAAATCTTTATAATGGAATAATCAGTCTTCAATTTTACCTAATTATTTTCGTTTGTTTGTTTTAGTAAAAGTAACGAATTTCTATATCTGAGAAATTCATATGGAAGATATATAAAGGCTTCAAATATGCTAGAGGTCTCAGTGTGTTAAGTGTATATCATATAGCAACATAAAACATGTAACATATTTTTTATATACAAAGTAAATAATGTTTAAATTTACTATCTTTTCAGGAGCCTTAATCACATTTTTTTCAAGTTCAAACGTAAAATGAATAGAGATAGAGATTAGTATGCAAGATGAGAGGCTGGTGGGGGAGGGGGATCAACTCAGAGAAAAAAATATCAATTGCTTTTATTTCAGAAAGAAAACACAGCATGAAGGTGGTTCTTGTTACTGTTGTTCAAGTTCTTAGTTCCAATATCAAGAGATATACTTAAATATTTTCATTAAAATAAAACTTTAAAATTTTTACTTATGTTTACATTTAGGGAAGTTTAAAGCTATCACCATTATTTTCTAACTCATTAAGCACTTGGGGATGCCAGTAAAGTAATTGATTATTCCAAGAGTGTCAGAGGAAAATAGTAGAACAAATAAGGAAATTATGACAAAGGTACTGGTACTAATCTTCAAGCTATTCTATTCTCAACAGTGGAAACTGAAAAAGTTTATAAATGATATAGGAAAAGGTAACATTTAAAGTGTTGTTTTCATCCCATCTTCCAAGAATGAAAACAAATCTTAGCTGACATGTGACTCAGTATTCTCAACAAAGAAGTGACCCAATACCCAAGTTTCTCATTTCAATAAGGTTCTCTCCTAACCAAATTTCTGGCTGTTTTGAAATAGCCAAGCAATAAGAAAGCTGCATGTTTAATGCAGCTGTACAGATAGTCAAAAAACTTGAAGACTTGTAAAGATGAACATGGAAACAGCAAGGAAAATTTATTTTATTTTTAGCATGATGGACAAAATATAGGAAAAGTTTTCTGAAATGTGTTCTAACTTTTTATTTTCCACTATAAGGCAGGGTTTAAGCAATGGGGTGTTTATCTAAAAAATAGGTTTTTATATGTGAGTGCAAAAGGAAACCAAATACTTGGATTTGTGAGTAATTGGCTTACATGGAAAAAGAATAAAGATGGCAGAAATAAAGTCTGAGAAAGCTTACAACCTTTTGTGTTATCTGAAATTTCAGTCTACCCCTTCTGTAATTTCAGTACTATAATCAAAGGACTCTGCTTCTCCAAAGATGAAAGGTTATACCATACAGGATTCAATGTTAGTAAGAGTCCATAAGGTAATAGGAGTAAAAGTTTCTAGAAAAAGTTCAGCATGAGGACCAGGTTAATGCTATTGTTTGCTTAATATTACTTGCATTACTTGATTAGATACACTGTTGTTAGAAGTTTAATAAAACAATACAGTCTGCCCTTGGGTTCCATGTTGTAGAACTACCAAGTAGTTCATTGGCTATTTCAATAGATAGATCCACTAAATTGGGTCTTATGTTGATGAATGAATACTCCTTATAATTTTCCTTCATAAAGAATATAATTTTGCCTTTATATGGAGTTATAAGGAATCTAAATTATATGGAATATAATTTTGCCTTCATATGGAATTCTGCTCTATGGTGAAAATGGCTGAGGCAAGTTTCAATGTACTTCAAATGACATTTGAAAATGTGTAGGTGGTCGCATCTGCCAGTTGATTATTTTGCTTAAACTTCAAAGATGCTTAGTTAAAACAAAGTTTAAATCGTGTCTATTTATACTTCTTGGTTTTTGTTTTCCAAAGTATACTTCTATTTGAGACTTTAATGCAAAAAGTACTTTCATTTACATAGCAAGTATCTATGGGGAATAGTGGCTGAGATAGTCTATAGTGAATGGCTATATCTAAATTTATATAACATTTATTTATCATGTAGCATTTATATAGCAAGTATCTATAGTAAATGGCTGAGATAAACACCTTCCTAGCGTTTACCTCAAAATGACCTAAATGATTCTCTTGGAGAATGGGGGTGGGAGAGGGAAAACGGGGGTGTCTTTGTTTCCTCATCTGTGAAACTACATAGCTTTAAAAGTCTATAATCCTTTTCAATAACTATACTCTCATTATATATAGTCTTTATGTTCTGCAGCATAAGAAAGTTCTTGTCACTAAAGTCCTAGGGACTATGATGTTTAAATATCTGTACCAGATTCTGTTTTGTCACTGGAAATACCACTAAAGAAGGTGCATTAGAAACTGCCCTACAGCTGAATATTCTTATGTATGTGGTCTTCCTCTCTTAGAATGTAAGGGCTTGAGAACAGGAGCAGTCTTGAATTTTCTACTTGTACACTCAACACTTAGAGCAGTGCTTTCATACCTGGCACTTTATAAATGCTTTTTCATTCATTCATGACATGATTTGCTCATGAAAATGCAGAGGGATCTGTCCCATTTGAAATTATGTATTTTTTTAGGATTATGTAAATGTGAGCACGCTGACAGTTTTATATACCTATTGATGATACATTGTAAAGAGCACTGGACTGAGAAGCAAAAGGCCATGGTTCTGCCACTCACTGTGAGGCCATGAACAAGTTGCTTAACCTCTCTGTGCTTCCATTTCCTTATCTGTAGAAAGAGAAAAATATTTGCATTATCTACTTCATAGTATTGTAAGGAAAGTGAATTGCTTTGGCCACTGTATAAATCTCTGTATGTGACATTTCAAAATAAAGTTACAGTCATTTTTTAAAAGTACAGCTGTGTTAATGCTATCAAGTGAACAGTAGGGACCTTCCCATCCAATGCAGGAATCCCTTTTACATATCCCTGAGATGATAACCTAACCTTTATGCTAAGGGATGGGCACTGACTACTTTGTAAGGTAGCCCATTCTATTGCTACATCTCTGTTCCAAAGCTCTTATGTCGATGAATGAATATTCCATATACATATATATATATGATATTCCTTATGCTCTTAGTTCTGCTTTGTAAAGCAGAAGAAAATTTGAATACATTAAGAGACCTATAGTGTCATTCCCCTCAAAAACTCTTGTAATAACAGCTTCCAATTTAGAATTATATAATTTAAAACTGGAAGTGACCTTAGAGCTCTTGTCCAATCCCGTCATTTTACAGATAAGGAAACTATCCTAGTCAGAAGGGTTAAGTGACTAAGGTTTTATGGATTGGAAATAGCCATAGTGTTAGAATTGGACCAAGGTCTTCTGACAGCAAAACCAGTGTTCTGTACTCTATGTTGCAATCCTCGTCATTTATAACTTCCATTTAAATAAGTTGAAGCTCTGTCCATGGCTTGATAGAGATAAAATGAACATTAACATGAATGTAATTGGATTATATTCAGTTCAACAAGCATTCATTAAGGAACTACTATGTACCATGCACTGTGTTAGGTGCCAAGAATAGGGAAATAGAGACTGGATCTTTGATTTCATTGACCCAGAGAACTCCCAGTCATCTCCACATTAAGCCACTTATACTCTAGCCATTATCTTCATCCCCTCCCACCTGGACCTTGTATCCTTTCCCTTGTTACCCTGAGCTCAGATAAATGAGTTTTTGCTTTAACTTGCTTAGGACCAGGCCTCAATGCTACTTCCCAACCCTCTATACATTCATACTGCTTGTCCCTCCCTCCCCTTTCAGCTCTCCTTTATGTGAAGACTTCCCAATTAGAATGTAAATTGAGGGCAGAAACTACCTTGCTTAAATCCTCAACACTTAGCATGACTTATAATATCACTTAATCAAAGCTCTTCTATCCCTAAGTGAGAGAACTTTCTCCACTAATGCAAGCTAGCACCTTATTTACAATTTACAGCCTCAAAAAGTTGACTAGAACACAAGGAAGTTTAAGTGACTTACCTAGGGTCAAAAGTGGGATTTGGACCCTGTTGTTCCCTCATTGAGGGCAGATTTCTATCCACTGCACTACCACAGCTACAAATATAAAGAAAGTCCAAATGGAAAGTCTTCAGTGTGAAAGTACTTATATTCTATCACAGAGAAAACACATGTACATATGAAATTAAATAGAAAATATATACAAAATAACACCTGTTGAAATCATAAGGTGGTAGATTGTCAAATCTTTCACAATAGTAAAGATGTTTTTAACTAATTTTTTTCAGTTCAAAAAATATTTTCTTCCCCACCCACCAGGGAAAAAAAAGTAAAAAAGGAAACCTTTATAATATATATGCATAGTCAAGCAAAACAAATTCCCACATTGGCCATATCCAAAAAATATATGTATCACTCTGTACCCTGAGTTTATGTTTCAGAAGGTAGGTTATATGCTTTCTTATTAGTCCTCTGGAAGCATGGTTGGTCAAGCAATGGTAATGTGATAATTATCAATCCTTGAGAAAGAGGTGAATAGGTGTAGCTTCAGAAGGGAAGATGGCTAGTCCCTGGTTCTAACTAATGAGCAAGGCAGTAGTCTGTGAAGCCCTGTGGCCTGGCTGGTCATAGAAAGGTGATGCATGTTTGGGGGACTCAGTCTCCAATTCTTAAAAAGGTCAGCCCTGTCCATCTTGTTTTGGCTTGAAATTTAATACATGCACATTTTCTTATATGTTAAATATACTTAAAGAATCCTTTCTCTGGTTTTATATACAGTAGTTATATTTGAAAACCTGTACAGTAGTAGTTTTTAATTAATAAATAAAATTATGGTTTTTTTCCAAAAAAAAAAAAAAAGAACTAGACTTGGAATTCGGTCCTGACTGAATCAGAGAACAGAGTGGATAGAGCTTCTACTTCTCTAGACAAGAGCTCTTAGAAAACACTCTAGCTTATGCCAAGAGTAGAGATGAGGTAGAAATAAAGAAAATAATAATACTAACTCCAAAATCAGTCAGGGTATGAAGAACCTGGACCAGGCTGAAACGTAGGTGACTTCATAGTCATCCAGAGCTGAGGAATCACTTGGCAAGGTTTTTCCTATGCTGGGCAAAGCTGGGCTCTATGATGCTTCTATGTGCACAATGTGGATCAGCAAGTGATACAAGTCAAAGAGAGCTGTAGCTACTCAAGAAAGTCTAATAATCTAGGTTTCTTTCCCTTTATAAATTATAGGAAATGAGATTAGGAGGACCAGGATTCTTAACTGAAATACTAAATAAATCCTTGGTAGGAGGACTACAACATTCCTTTAGCCTAGATTCCTTTTATGTAATACTATTGTATAATTATTCTATTTCCCTCCCCCAAGAAACAAGTCATTCCTAATTGGTGTCAGCTCCTAACTGCTAGAAGAATTCATGTATCTTTGGGGATTCAGCAATTGCTTCAAGCTTTGTTGTCAAAACCCTTTAGCTTGTCACATCCCACACCATTCTAGTTAATTTAGCTAAGACTTTTATCTTATCTTATTCCAAACAGTTCTAGCCATTCCCTATCTCCTTCTTGTCTTAGTTATGGTGCTGTAGTGTGTCAACCCAAGACATTTGGCCTGACAGCCCAAATACTTGAAGTGTTATCTTAAACATTCATTGTCTAACAAGTTTGAGGAGGAGAACTATGGAAATTACTTAAGACTTCAAGATCTGAATATGGGAATATCAAAGTCAAAAGAGAGCTCAGAAGTTAGTCCATACTATTGTTGTTGCTGTTGTTTAGTCCTTTTCAGTCTTGTCTGACTCTTTGTGACCCCATTTGGGGTTTTCTTGGCAAAAATACTAGAGTGGTTTTGTCACTTCCTTCTCCAGATCATTTTACAGATGAGGAAACTGAGGCAAACAGGGTTAAGTGACTTGCCCAGGGTCACACAGCTAGTAAGTGTTTGAGTCTAGATCTGAACTCAGGTCTTCCTAACTCCTGATCTGGCATTCTATCCACTGCACCATCCAGTGCCCTATACTGTACCTGAACAGAAATTCCCTCTATAATACCTCTGAAAAGTGGTAATCCAGGGGCTGCTTGAAAAACCTCAGAGATGAAGGACTCACTACTTTCTTAGGTAGTCCATTTCACTTTTGGCTAGGTGTAAATTGTCAGAAAATGTTCATTTCCACTGAGTTGAAATCTGCCTTTCTGATAATTCTAGCTTTCAAATTCTGGCTACTAAATAAGCAGAATGAACAAAGGATCGTAGATCTAGAGACAGAAGGAACCTTAGATATTATCTAGTCTAATCTCATTTTACAGACAAGTAAATAGAGACCAAGAAAGTTTAAGTTGCCCAAGGTCACATAACTCATACTTGGAAATGACGAGAATCAAACTCAAATTGGAATCGACTCCAAATCCTTCCCTGTTTCCATTGTACAAGCTAATTCCTATTCCACATGAGACCATAATCAAGGAAATGTAAATTAAAACATCCCTGATGTTTTAGTCATCTAACATTCATCAAGCTAGCAAAGATGCGAAAGGATGGGAAAATTCATTGTTAGAGAAGCTACGGGAAGACAAGCTCTAATTCACTGCTGATTGAGTTGTGACCAGTTCAACCATTCAGGAAATCAACTGAAAGTCAGGAAAAGTTATTAAACTATTCCTCCCCTTTGACCTAGAGAGTCCCTCACTGAGTCTAGATTGCAAGGAAGTTATTGTAAGCAAGAAAAAGACACATATGAACAAAAATGCTCACAGCAGCATTATATGACAATAAAAAATGAGAAGAACATATCCCCAATGATTACTGGATGGATGAACAATTAATAATCCTTTGAACCATAAATCTAGAGCTAGAAGGCACCTGAGCAGTCATGTAAGCCAACTTCTTCTTTTCACAGACAACAACACTGAGGTCCAGAGGGGTTAAATGCTAAAGGTCAAACAAGTAGTACATAGTACAGTCAAGATTCCAACTCGAGTTCTATGTCTCCAAATTAAGTGGTCTCTCTACTTCACCTAATATATTAGTGTCATAGAATATCATTATGCTCTAAAGAGTGCCAAATATGAAGAATTCAGAGAAACTCACAAAGTGAATTAGAGCCGAAAGAGCAATGTGCATAATGACTAGAACAACATAAATAAAGTCAACATGGAAAAACAACAAACCTCTGATAAAAAACCCTGGTTAACATGAAGTCCCACTTGCTGAGTTGTTTTTCAGTCATGTCTGACTCTTCATGATCCCATTCAGGGTTTTCTTCATAAGAGATAGGAGTGGTTTGTTATTTCCTTCTCTAGCTCATTTTACAGATAAGGAACTGAGGCAAACAGGGTTAAGTGACTTGCCCAGGGTCTCACAGCTAAGTGTCTAAGGCCAGATCTGACTTCGGGAAGATGAGTCTTCCTGACTCCAGGCCTGACATTCTATCCACTATGCCACCTAACTGTACCACTGTCAAAGTTAATTAGTCCCATTCTGTCAAAGTTTAAAGTATATACCTCATCTTCCTGTTATCAATTGATAGATCAACTTATTTTAGGGAATGGAGGGGGTTTGAGTGTTCATTAAGAAATGTAGATTATATCAAAGTGAAATCTATCAGTAAGTTAAGAGCAAAGAATAACCACAAAAAAAAAATTGAAACCAGATTTTATGATCCTTTTAAGTATTCTTTTCTGAAGTTTAAATGTCCTTAGTTCCTTCAACTCATCTTTATAGAGCATCATCTTGAGTTTTTAATATTTTAACCAAATTAGTAATTCTCATCTGGACACATTCTAGTTTACCAATGTCTTAGGAGGCAATCTGCTACAATCCAAGAGGAGAGTTCATATACTAGCTCTCCAACTTAACACCAGAGTGTCCTTAAACAAGTCACTTAACCTCTCCAGACCTACATATATATATATCGTTGAAACTAAGGGACTGATTGGGCTAGATAGCCTCAAAGTCCCGTTTAGATCTAAATCTATTATCTATGATCATTGCATAGGACTGAACACAACATTCCACATGCAGTTGAATAGAAAACAGCAGGGCTTATCACCTATTTTGTTAGGTACATCACGTTTCCATTAACATTATTTATGACTGCTGGGATTACGTTTTCTGGTTGCCAGGTCACATTGCTGACTCATATTGAACTGGCAGTTCACAGAAACCTCCAGGGCCGTTTCAACAGGAACTGTTGTATAACCAAGCCTTCCATCCTATAACACTCTTCCATTATTCCAAAGAACACTTCATTTCCTATGCTAAATCTAAGAGTAATTTCCAGCAATTTCAGTAAATTCCAGTAAATTCCAGCAATTTCATCTTCTCTCATACTTAGGACATCACCCACATTCTTTATGTTATTTGTCACTGATGAAAACAGTCAAAGCACAATCTCTGGAGGTCATTAGAAACATTCTCTTTGCCCTCCATACTTGCTAGAAATGAGATTTCCCCCCCCCTTCTCTTTCCTTTGGTTGTTCACTCATGTGGTTGTGGCTGTCATATATTCTGACAACCTCCATTTTGCTGAACATGCTTGTGGACTCTGGGACTCTGTCTCTGAGGGCTAAAGTTTTATTTGCAGCAGAACTTCCAGGACTTTTTTTTTTCCTCATTAGTTTTGGTTTCTAAGATCCACAATTAGCAGACACTTGTCAATGCCAAAATATAAATAATGACTGCCTTTAGCTGTTGTCTACAAGAAAGCCCAGTATGTGGAAATCCAATTTTCTACTACTTAATCATATGGAAGACAGCTCTCATATGTGTATGTTTTTAAGTTTTTCAATGTACTTAACACATTAGTGCCTGGGAGCCTCACCCCCAGCTCTGGGATAGATACTAGAAGCATTATTATAAGAAATCTTGAGAGTCAGAGGGGTTTAGCAACTGCACATTCGATAGAGCCACTAAAGTGATGGAGGCTGAATTAAACCCTAGTTTCTCATAACTCCAGATTTCAAGCTTGTGATGGGCAAGCCTGATTCAGGCCAGTTTCCAGGAATGTTTAGCTCTGATATTGAGAAAAAACAGACAGTCAGCAAAGAGGTTCATTTAGTCAAAGCACAGAAAGGATACTCAACAAGGACACAGCACCTAGCTCATATAGAACTGTCTCTCCTCCACATGGGAGGGCCTTTTGATGCCCACCAGGAAGTCTTAGTCTAAGGTGTCAATGCTGACCAAATGACCAAAGAGCCACAGGAGCTCTGCAACTGCTGTTAACTCTTAAAAAAAAAATCAGAGAGTTCACACAGGTTATCAAAACCCCTTAGAGTTAACTCTAAAAAAATAAAATGAAATAAAATAAAGCCAAAGAGATAACAGTGGTCATAAGCAAAAAGCTTTCTTTATTCCATTGGAAGAGGGAAACTAGACATTTATGCAGGGGTTTCCTGTCATACAGACCTGCTTTAGAGTGGACAAATCTCAATACATATACTAGTGGCTATGGCATAACCTTTAGACAGTGAGCTACAGCAATAATGAGACAAGTTTGATTCATCGCAGGACTTCCTGACCAGAACACAAGTACCATAGGTGCTTATCAAAGCTCAGAGATCACCCGATGCTTGTGTGAAACAATTCTGGGATTTTTTGCTGTGGCTGCGAGCAACCAGAGGGTGAGCGCAAGGGATTGTTGTTATGTCAAACTCAAGCCACAGCTTGCTTGCTGGGTCTTAGCTCTGGAAAACATGGTGTCTCCTAATAGTAAAAAGAGAGGAGTAAAAAGAGAAGGGTCATCTTGGCATGGGGATCCTGACAAAAGTCACCAGACCTGAGGTTACCAGCAAGCTGTGTCAATGGCTACCTGGCTGGAACCTTATTCCATTGGGACTCTCAAACTTCTAGAACAGCTTTCTTGCTTTTTAAAGGAAAAAAAAAAAAAACTAGCCTAACTTACATGGAAGTGGGAGGGGAAGTGGAAAAGGACCAACCCTATTACAAAACTCTTTCTATAATATCATATGGCTCAGTTCAAAAATTTACTGAAGTCCATGGTATCAAGAATAATGAGAGAGAATCATCTTCCAATACAAAAAAAACATTAAGGATTCAAAAAGATGTATGTATACAGGCTTGCAGTTAAGACTACAAGTCTATCACCCATCTGCTACTAAGAAGCTACAAAGGCACACTATAATGAAACAAAAAGTGCATAAAACCTATGTGGTGTTTGGGAAGTTATCAGTACTCACAGAATAGGCTACATTAGCACAATTAATGTTAGCTATCATTTATCTAGTGCTTTAAAGTTTGCAAAGTACTTTACAAATATCTCATTTTATCCTCATAACAGCCCTGAGAGCTAGGTGCTCTTGTTTCATTTTACGGATTAGAAAACTGAGACAGAGGTTAAGTGACTTGCCCGGTGTGACACAGCTAATAAATATGTGAGGCTGAATTTGAATTCAGGTTTTCCTGATTCTAGGTTCAGCATACTATCCACTGTGCCACCAAGCTAATAATAAGAATGCATCCCACATGACATTTAAATTATGTCACTTATGTAGTGCTATAAGGTGAGTGAACCCATTTCCCAGGTGAAGATGTCTCCCTATCCAATAATTCTGATCCTGTACCACTGTCTGAGTTTGGCTTCAATGCCAAGCGTCATGCAGGCTAATAATCAATGGCTGAATGCCTCCACCAGGCTACTGGTGCCAGGAATTGTTTTTACAATTCTCCTGAGGGCTGTAGTAGCACCCAGTCAGTTACTTCCAATATTGCATTTTATCCATTTATTGATATAATTTAACTTGCCTTTGTGGAAACTCATTTAAGGCAATAGCCAGTCAGCCATTGCAAGTTCAGCTATTTGAACTTGTTCATAGAACCTGGCCAATCAATGGGGGTTTCGACAAATGCCTAAGGAGGAATTTCCCTTTCAGCAAAATTGAATGTGTCCCTGTAATAAGACCCAAAGCACTGGAAGATCATCTATAATGAACCAATACTAAATATGCTGCAGAGTTAATTTACCACACATCACAACCATGCTGCCTCTTAACAGTTCCTTTTTGTTGTACCTTCTTGCTATATGTAGCTCAGGTTTTTAACAAGGCTTGCCTCTTCTCTATCCTGGGATCTTCTATTTCCCACTTCGCTCAGCACCATAAGCCAGGGCCTTCTGTCCGGGAAAGGGGATGAGATGAATATAAACTGAAAAGCATTCCTATTACTATTTGGCATGGAAAGTACTTTTATCAGCTGTGACAAGGGCTCCTGGTGGCCATGCCAAATCTGGATGTTAAGAAAGTGCATTAGGATAAGAAGTTCAAAACTCTGCCTACTTAGCCCAATCCTATCTAAATTGGGTTCTCACTCTAGAGCAAAATCCTTAATGGAATTCAGGAAGATAAGTGTAGCATATTACTTTTTTTTTTTTTTTGGTAGCTCCTTTTCTTTGTAGACTCTAAATTTTAAAATGTGAAGGTTTATATTTTTAGTTTGTACCACTCATAATCCTTTCTAATTCTTTCTCATGTCATATCTAGTTCTTTCCCTAAGGTCAGTGTAAAAAGCTCTCAAAAGAAAGGTATACCTTCTTTATTAAGACATTTGTAAATAGATGGATTTTAAAATAATTGTGTTGAAAATAAATTCCCATTAAGTAAGAGGTATATTTCTAGTTTAGTGAGTTAATATCTAAGCTAGTTCCATGAATCAAGATATGTTGATTCTAACCATGATCTTGCCACCTAATTCCCTGAATAAGTTATCAAACTATAGTTCAATTTTCTTACCTAAAATCTGTGAATAATATGTTTGTTATCCCTACTTCCCAGGATAGTTGGAGAGAATCTTTGTTAAATGATAGCTAAGACTCATGACAAACACAGTGGATTCTATCTCAATTATATGAGCCCAACAAATACTGTATTTTACTTTGCTTTTACTTTTTTTAACTTTTTAATTTATTTTTTAATTTTACTTTATTTTTCTTATTTTACTTTAATGACCTGTGCATTTGGAACAGAAACAAGAAACATGAGGTTCAATTCAACCATTTATCTGGAACTTAATAAATTCCCTTAAAGTTTCAGGATGTATTACATATGTCCCATAAACCAATCACTGAAGCTTATGCTTTTCTATTGTATTGACAATGAGAGCCAGTGTGGCATGGTGCACTGGGAATCTTATCTAAGAGGAAGACCTGGGTTCAACATTTGATTCTGACACATATTGGCTGTATGACTACAACTGGACAAGTCCAATTAACCTCACAACACTCTAGACAACTCTTTAAGATTAAAAATTTCAGAGGAGGCACCCAATTAGAACTGATATAGGGAATTTCCTCACCCAAGAGTTTCCTATACTAATTATATCACAGGTCCATTCCTTTGTTTTATTCTCTTTATGAGATCTGAGTATGAGATATATCTTTAAAATCTGTGTAGAAGGAAAGGTCATATCAGGTTGATTTTCATGTTCAGATGTTAAGAACTTATTTAGATACACATAAATAAATTTGCAGTTACCTGTTAGAAAATGTAGAGGAAAAGATTTAAATTTCTATTCAAATATTCATGTTAAAAAGCAGGAGACCAAACACATATTCATAAAAAGGATCATGCTTTTGAAACAGAGTTATGTTTAAGCACAGTAAGGGAAAGACAATGTGAAAGGAAGGAAGATAGAGAGAGGTATAGGCCAATTGTAATGTGTTCTTGCCACACAAATGATGAAAGAGGAAGAAAGTAGCTGGAAAATTCTGTAACTATTTTTAGGCTGTGATTTTCTCTTATTTGCACTCCTACACTCCTTTGATAACTTAACTCAAAAAATCTCCTTAGACGTTCTTTGGAAAAAGAGCAAAAAAAACCAAAACAGTTTCATATACCAGAATCAGTGGAGACCAAATGTTACTGAAAGACACAAAAATCTAGATAGTATGGGGAGACCCTTCCTCCTGGGTGTTATGAAAGCTATAAAATATGTTCACATAAGGTACATCAGAATATATAAGCTATCCAGCAAGACCATTCCAGGCCATCTGTCATGAAAATACAGGGAGGAAACACAAGAAACGCAGGCAGAGTGGTAGTTCAGATAAATCATGCTTGGAAAACTAGATTCTATTATATATGTTTAGTCCTTTGTAATATACCCCCAGAATTTCTTATGATTTGTTACTGCAAATCACATTACAACTTCAAAATCATGTAATTGTCTGATATAAACAACATATGATCCTACTGTGTTTGTTGATTACAAGTCAAAAAGTATTTTTTAAATGCCCACATGTGCCAGGCCCTGTGCTAAATGCTGAGGATACAAAAAAAGGTAAAGGATAGTCTGAGCTCTCAAGGAGCTCACAGTCAACTGAGGGAAAAAACACGCAAACAAGTCATGTACAGAAAAGATGTATACAGAATAAAACGGATAAAGCAAGATAAAAGGTACTATATTGAGGGCGAATCAAGAAAGGCTTCGTGTAAAAGGTGAGAATTTAGCGGCGACTTGAAGGAAACAAGGAAGCCAGGGATTAAAACAAAGTATTTGACCTAGGAGAACAAATGGTGGCCTGAAAGCTCACCTCAAACAAGATATGTGTATTAATATTTTAAGATCACATGAGATTCTGCAACAGATATGATGGCATGGATAAATTTGTCCATTTATTAGCAACATTAAACAAAGCATGAAGGTATAAAACAGGGAAAAGGGTTCACCAGTGCCATGGAGAATACTCTGTATGAAATCTCAATGGAAGACATATCCCCTTTTAACAAAGAGCTTCTCCAAATGATCCAGTTTGCCAAGGATATTGTGCCAATTGTAGGTTGACAATCTTGCCTCAGAATGCTACAGAACCCACTAATTGAGACCTATCAACCCTTTAAAGAGACTGAGGTAGCTATCCACATGTGAGTTTTCCTGCATGATTTCCCAAAGCACAGTATTCAAGTTTTCTTCTTCATTATTTTTTTCTGTATCATCTTTTCATATCCTATCTTTAAGTTCAAAATTCTTATTTTATAGTACTCCTCTGGATTCTTTCATGAGAATTTTAATTTCATTTTAATTTACTTCAATTAATGTTCCATCTGATTCTGCATTTGGGAGCTTCTGTTTCCCCTATTCTCTTTTCAGAGAATACAATGATTTGGAGAATCTCTTTTTCTTTCATTAAAAAATCTTTCTCATGAGACTTGTGATTTCTTCCCTAATAGCTCTGTTTTCTCTCTTTATTTTTTTTTATCTTCAGAGACTCTTCTATTGCTTTTCTAAACCATTCTGGCAGTTCTTGGAATTACTCTATCGACATTTCAGGGGGCCTATAGAATGTGTTATAATTCTTTCACCATCTTTCCTTTGCTGCAAAGCATTGTTCAGTCATTTTGGTCTTGTCTGACTCTTTGTAACCCCATATGGAATTTTCTTGACAAAGATACTAAAATGGTTTGCCATTTCCTTCCCCACCTCATTTTACAGATGAGATACTGAGTCAAACAAGGGTAAATGATTTGCCCAGGGTCACACTGCTAGTAAGTGTCTGAGGCCAGATCTGAACTCAGGAAGATGAGTCTTCCTGGTTCCAAGCACAGTACTCTATCCACTATACAACCTAGCTGCCCAAAGTATCTGTGAAAACACAGCTGTTTTCTTCAACTGTTAATTTCACCTCCTCAGTAAATTCATACCTGCCTTCATTAGTAATTCTGCTAATTTTTCTAAGAATATGTTTCTACAAGAAACAAGAAACTAGAAATATTTCTACAAATATGTTTCCCACCATCAGTCATTTCCTGTTGGTCCAACCCTGTTGTGCTGATCCCTCAAAACCTACTTCCAGGTATCTAGTCTCTTAAACCATTGGGGTTGGACAAAATATGTGTCCCTCAAGGGATGCAGGGACCAGTTTAGACTCTACCGCAAGTAGACCACAAGAAGTCACTGTAGTCAGATCTAGCCTTCACCTTTCCCAAGCCCATTCTTTTAGCCACTATCCTCTTCTCAGCAAGTAACTTCATCAGACCTAGGTTGAGCAAAGAGGCTGGTTGGATTCAAAGGCCTCAACTGGCAAATGAGTTAGTAAAGGAGAATTTGGGTCAATGCTGAGGAGAAACTCTAGATGGTTAACCAAAAAAATAAAAGACTAAAAGTTATAGGGAAAGAGGTGGATGATGGCTGTCTTCAAGTGTTTAAAGGGTTGTCATGTGGAAGAGGACTTAACATTTTACTATATTTGAGAGCAGAACCGTAAAAAATAAGTGAAGGTTACAAAGAAATAAATTTAGAGCTATCTATGATCTCTTGATCTATGACTTGGGATGCAGTGAGTTCTCTCTCAATGGAGGTCTTCAAATAGAGGTTAAAGGACCACTTGTCATTATCTGCTGGAGTAGAGATTCTGGTTTGGATATGAGTTGGATTAAATGTTTATTGACATCCCTTACAACTGTAAAATTCTGTGAATCTGTGATCAATCAACAAGCATTTGTTAAACACTTAGTCTGTGTCAGGCCCTGTGTGACAGGTAAATATAGGGGATATTTAGACAAAGGTGAAACACTCCTTTCCCTCAAGAAAGTTTTGCTCTAACCTGAGAGATGATGTGAGCATACATGAGTACATACAATAATACATATACAGAGATATGTGTGGTAACCTTGAAGAGAAAGGCTCTAGCATCTTTGGGGACCAAGAAGAAGTTGCAGCAAAAGGTGCCTTCAGCTGAGTCTTGAAGGAAACCAAGAATTCTGAGAAGCTGAGGTCAGGAGAAAGTATTACAGATGTGGGGACTGAAAATGCAAAAACATGAAGACAGAGCGAACAAGGAGAAGGCCAATTTAGCTGGACTATACAATGTATAGAGGGGAATGATGAGTAAGAGTAGAAAGTAGCCTGGACACATCACATAAGAAAGGTGCCATAGTGGTTAGACCTTGGGGCCTGGAGTCAGGAAGACCCAAGTTCAAATCCAGCCTCAAATATTTACTAGCTTTGTGACCCAGGCAAGTTACTTAAGCCTGTTTGCCTCAGTTTCTTCATCTGTAAAAATGAGCTGAAGAAAGAAATAGCAAACCACTCCAGTATATTTGCCAAGAAAACCCCAAATGTGGTCACGAAGACTTGCACAGGACTGAAATGACTCAACAACAAAATTGCTTAGGTATATGCAAGAAAATGAAGGAAGCCTTTTATAGAAATAAGATTGACAGAAATGATTGTTAATAACCAATGATTTGGGGAGATTCAGAGTTCTCCCCCTTTTTCTAAAGTTCTTATTTCAAGGCTCAGCCTCTGAAAACAGGATTGATGATAGTAGATAAAATTAATATTCTCCTCTATCCAGTTATTGCTACTTCACCCAATCTCACAAGGAATTTAATCTAAAGTGAAACTCTGGGCCTATTATGTTTTACTCAGGCTTGGGTGGAGGATATAGATTATTTGTCTAGATTTTCCCGAGGCTGGAGGTGATTTGGAAGTAAAGTTACACAGTCTCCTAGCTTCTCATTTGACTAGGTCCACCTTTCATTATAATATTCATTCTCTTTCATTAATTGTTAACCAATCAGAGTTGATTGCCACTAACAGGAACACTCAACTCTTCCAAGGGCATATAAACTGTAAGCCCACCACCATGAGTCTCTTTGGTCCAAGAGAGATGGCCAAATGACCATTCTTTGTATTAATAAAATGCTAGCATCATTAATAAAATGATTAATTACCTAGAAACTGTCTCTCAAACTTTTTAAACTTCATAAGATTAAAATTTTGGTCATATTTCAAAAAGTGCCAATGTAGCTCATGGAAAGCCTTTATACTCAATTCTATCCAACAAATATTCATTAAGTTCCTACTGTGTGCAGCGCCTTGTGGTAGGTATTGGGGAAAAAAACACACAAAAAAAGGGAAATCATTCCTATCATACCCATCATGGTTAGAAACAGAAACTCAAGAACCTGTGTTTAAATCCTACCTCCAGTACTTATTATCTGTATGACCATGGACAAGTCACTTTAACCTATGTCTCCCTTTTTTCATATGTAAAATAAGGTCAGTGGACTCAGGGGCCTCCAAGGCCCCTTCTAACTCTAACTGTGATCCTATGTGAGGAAAAATAGATCATTTGCCATAACCAAGTACACTTAGTATTCAAAATACAGTTTAAAGAAGAAAAGGAAAGAAGACTAGGGTTCAAAAAGTTACCACATATTCAAGTCATTCAATCCATCATTGGTTAATATCTAGAAATGATATCCTTTCTCAGATCTTAAAGTAACAGAATTATTAATATCAAAACCTACTTAAATGTCATAGAAACTATAATGAGAAAGCAATAAAACTCTTTTTTGCCTTTCTTAAGAAAAAGTCTCTGATTTGATCATTTTGGGGGTCACAAATACCCCACACACTCTAAGAGTCTGGAAATTCGTCTATTGCTCTTCTACTGCCCCAACGCCATTGCTAACTCAGTGCTTGTGATTCCTGGCTTAGAATGGAAATTTCTCATTCACCCCTCCATCACTGCCTCCATCTGATGGCATCTCTGAGGTCACACAATTCCCTAAAGAATCTTGTGGATGAACAGGCTTCTCCTTCAGTGAAGTGAGTCTGAGTCTCTATGATGAGGATGGGATCTGGACCCCAAAAAGGAAAAACCCTGGGCTTTCCCGCATGGTCAAATCTCCGGCATTCACCTGGGGCTATCAAGTGGCCTTTCATTATTGGGCCTAAACCCCATCTACCTCCAGAAGGCCCCTGGCTACTTCCCATCCTTACTCCTATCTAGACTCCATTCTCCCTTGGCCAAGTGGTCCAGGTCCCAGATGTTCCATTCACTCCAGCTTACTGGCCACTCCCATCCATGTCTTCCCTCCTCCAGTCACCCCAAACTACTTGGCCACTCCTAGATCCCTCCCACAGTTTTTCTGTATATAAGGTCCATCTTGTCTCCATTAAGGTGCTCAGATTCTTAAAATCTAGCCACTGCTCAGATTTTTACAATCTAGTCAAGAGCTCACAGATGCTCAGATTCCTCGAGTCTGGCTAATATGGAGGATCTTTAATAAATCTTGTCTCTGGCTGTAAGAAGACTTAGGTCAAATTCATTCAGGCAGGACCTGTATGCCATGATTTTGGGGTCATAGCACCCCTAAACCTCTAGACCTCATCATCAAGGTATAGCTCCTTTTCTCCGTGTGTGTGTGTGTGTGTGTGTGTGTGTGTGTGTGTGTGTGTGTGTG
>NW_020954590.1:102140663-102290025 GCF_900497805.2 Vombatus ursinus
GTGTGTGTGTGTGTGTGTGTGTGTGTGTGTGTGTGTGTGTGTGTGTGTGTATCTAGCTCTCCTTTTGAAGGCCAAGTCTAAAGGTATAATCTAGACATGTGAACTGGTCATGTATTATCAATCATCTCTACCTAGTTGGTGTTAAAGGGTAAAGGAAATAACTAAACTAGGTAAATTGTCAACTTATTGGAGACTTAACTTGTCATAGGAATTTAACACCTCATTAAGGAGACACAAAAAAAGGATTCAGAGGAACTTCATTGGGCTACCTCAGGAACATCCTCTAAATCAGGAATTCTTAACCTTTTTAGTGTCAGGGATCCCTTTGGCAGCCTGGTTAAGTGGATGGACTCCCCAGAATAATATTTTTAAATGTAAAAAATAAAATAAATAGGATTAGAAGGGAAACCAATTATACTGAAACACAGTTATCAAAATAATTATCAAAATATTTTTTAAAAACCAAGTTCATAGGTAACTTTTTCCTCTTAAGAACCTCTACTCTCAATGTACATTTCTTTAAAAAAAAACTCCTTTCTTCTACCATCTTTATTTGGATAAGGAGGAGAACTGACTAGCTAACCTAAAATTGTTAACATTAATGGAAAGCATGTTGATAGAGTTTAGAAAAACTGAATGATTTCTATTGGTATCATGTTTGAGGAGATGGTGAACCACAAGTCTTTAAAATTAAGGCAGCCTAGGTCTACTTCAATTTCCTACTTCAAGTATCTCTTAAATTGAATGTAATTTTAAAAGGGAAATGAAAACACTGATACATGTTATTACCAGCACAATATGAGTTATATAAAGCAACTAGATTTATGATATGTTATTTTATTAAAGGTCTTTTGGCAGTCCAAGAAGGTCCCCAGCAAATACAGTGTATTGCATCTGGTAATAACATTCTACCCTAGATCACAATTTTCCTAGTAACAATGATCCTACCCATAGATTAGAACTTTGCCTGAGACCTAAAATTATCAATAGGGAAATTTTGCAATCTAGAAATGTCATTTCTCTATAGCAGTTTTACCACATTCAGTTTTAAAAACTCCCCTAAACAATAATACTCTGTGTTACAAATTTGATTTATTCCCTTTGGGCCTACCCTTTGTTAATGGTCTTTCCTAACCATTAACCATAGACAACTCTCTAAGAGTTTCCCACTTAATTGTGCTTAGACACCTAAGCAACAAGCATATAGTAAGCCTAACTACATGCCAGACACTGTACTAAAAGCTAGAGTTATAAAATTCAAGCAAAGAGAACATCTCTGCTCTCAAGGAGCTTACATTCTAACAGGGGAAGAGAATGCATGAAAGGGTGATAGGAGGAAGACAGACCTTCATGGGGACTCGGTGGCAAAGTTCAGGTTAGTCAGAAACACAGACAGAAGGTGAATAACAGAGGGAAGCATGCCTGGCCTGGGACCATCCCCCAAAATGGAGGACCACCCTTTCCTACAGAAGGAATTCACCGATGGGTGAAGGGAGTCAGCATGGTAGAGTAAAGGGATGTTCTGAGGTGAGAAGACCCCAGGCGTTAAAGAATTTCCAGGGTGAGAATGCAGTTAAATCATGGTGACAAAAGCTGGAATAGTCAGAAGTACAGTTGAAAGGGGCTTTCCTCTGTTCTCCAAAGCTCATTTCTAATTAACAGGGTATTTCTGTGACTTTCTAACTTAGGTCATGGGAATACTTTTTGGTATTTAGGCTCTGCTACTGTATATGCTTGTCAGTGAGATTTCCCTTCCACAACCCTTTCCCTTGACTGAGGAGCAGAGTGACCAGTTAGCTAGTACTCACTTAGAACTACATAGACAAAACCAAGTGTTAACCAAGACCAATTACAAATTGACTGAAGGCTTGCCATGGATTATTTCTTCACAGTGCCTCAGAGCAAAGAGGCTACACTGTTGGATTATGCTCTTCATCCAGTATGAGCAGTCAAGTTTTCTAACACTTTGGTGGAGAATTTATTACAGCCTGGGCACTTGGGGGTGAGCCATGGCCCACAGATGCATCAAACACAGTAGAACTACACCATTTTAAATGGTTTGGTTATACCTTTATCCCCCTCCATTAAAATCTCTATTTGATTGCTCATCATGCCATACAAGTGACCCTAAGCTCTAGAAGTTTTTACTACCAAGGTACAAATTTTAACATAAAAGAAAACATGTTTACTAAAGATGTTTGCCACTAGTATAGAATACATCGAGCACTGAATTCAAATAGACTAGGGATTCTCTATATATAAGGTGTTCCGGATGTTCTTGTTTGCATGTTCTATCAGGCTCAATAGAGAAAAGTCCAAAATACTACCGAGTTTCCTAAATGAGATTCAAAATCTCATAACTAAATAAACATAAAACTCAAAAAAAAAAAAACACAATCTCATGAACTCAAAAGAGTTCAGCTGAGTAATCCACAGAAAAAATAAGTTGATGAAGAATTTTTATTGTTCAAGGTCACCAAGCATTTGTGTGAAACAGAGAACAATCTTTTTAACAGCAGCATATTTCAGATGGTGATTTATCATCTTGAGTCATAGAAGAGCAGAGTTAAGAGATACCTAAAGAAGGGCATATTGGTCACAAGGAAACTGCAAAAAATTACCAACAAAGACCAGGACAGGAAAAACCAAACAATAATATCAGCAGAGAGAGGGATAAAGGGAAAAGGAAATGGAGTAGTCATGAAGAGAGTGTAAGGGATAAACAGCTAAACCGTACCTGGGTTTCCATGTAATGTCATGAGGCCTAGGGGCCCCCAGGATGTTGGACAAATTGGGGCAAGATGTGATTTATTCAGAAGGTAAGAAGGAGATGGATTGTGATCTGCATGGCGAGGTGTGAATGCTAAGACACCAGGTTCATGGAAGTCTCTTCGCCAATACCCAGTATAATGCCTGAAAGTACACAGTAGGTACGAAATATATTTTGTTGAATAAATGAAATGACAAGAATATGCAACAAATATAATAAATCACTGTTCATTTTTCCTTTCCAATAGAAGTAAAACAGGAATTTTCTACCTTTGTGTGTCATGGATCCCTCTGGCAGTCTGGTGAATCCTCTAGACCCCCCCCCCCCAGAATAACATATTAGAATGTATAAAATAAAATACATAGAGTTAAAAAAGGAAGTCATTATTTTGAAATAAAGCTATAATTTTTTTAAGTTCATGTGTCCTAGTTTAAGAGCCCCTACAATAAAAGAATAAAGTAGTCACTCAGTTTATATTTGATTGAAAGACTAACAAGGGAATGCATTTTTCTGGTAATACATATGACAGGAAAATAAACTCATTGTTCTTAAGGAAGGAAACAAGCATCTATTAAGCACTTTTTAGTTACCAGGCACTAAGCTAAGTACTTCACAAATATCATGTCATTTGTTCCTCATAACAACCTTAGAAAGTAGGTGCTATTTTTATCCTCATTTTATAGTTGAGGAAACTAAGGCCAAAAGAGTTTAACTTGCCCAGGGTCACATACCAAGTAAGTGTCTGAGGCAGGATCTGAATTCAGATCTTTCTGAGTCTTAAACCCAGCACTCAATCCACTGCAACTTTTTCTTTAAAAAGTTTCTTTAAAAATCTAAAATCTGTTTCTTAAAACACTTAAAAGAAAGACAAATTCCTAAACTAGGTTGTCGGTAAATAATGCCTTCAAGTTTAATGGGTCCTCAGATATGATTTATAAATTGGACTTCAGAGTTCAGAAAAAACTAAAAAAAAAAAATAATGAAGATAGAAAGAAGGAAGTTGAATTGCCAATCTTGTTTTGGCTTATTTATTAAGAAATGATTATTGTAAGAATATTCTGATGTGAGAGCCATAGAACTATCTGCAGATGTTAAATCATTTTCACTCAACTATTGTCCACTCCCTTTGTTTGTTGACTGCCTGTAGACCCCTGTGACCCTCTCCTAATTCCCGGCCTCCTTGGTGGCTTGAAAGCATATGCCACATGCTTTTATGCTTGTCTTTAGAGAATTTAAGAGCGATATGTCCAATAGGGCACATTACATCACAGAACTGAAAAGAGACAATTAGGCGGAGGCTTAACCCACACTAATTACAAAGTACTTCAAAGACACAAATGTGAAACATGTATAAAGGGTTCCCTGTTTTCTCAAGTGTTTCTATCCAGCTCTTTTTTATGAGTCAATTCAATTAGTATGTATTAAGTGCCGATTTTGTGCTCAGAACTCTTCTAAGGATTGTGGAGGATTTAAAAAAGTATGATACATTTCCTGCCTAACCAAAGTTTACAACTCCATTAAGAGACAGAGAACACATTCACAGGTAACAATACAAGACAGAATAAGGTTAAGAGTTAACATGAATGGCACAAAGTCTAAATCCTAAAGGCATTGAGAGGAGTAAGAAACCAATGTGAATTTCTTTCACCCTAAGAGATTGCATCAGTTCCATTCATTCAACATTTACTAAGAGCTTCAGATGTGAAAGCAATGTACTAGGTCCTAGGAAGATTCACCCACCTTTATGATACTCATAGTCTAATAGGGAGAAAAGACAGACAAAACAAAAATATGTAATATCACACGTGCATTAGAGTTGCAAAATAAAGTGTGAGATCTGAGGGAGGTGGTTGCTATGGACTGCCAGAGAAGGACCAGATAAGTTCTCCCTAACAATCATCTGGTATTATTCAGTGGATCTGACTCCCACCTCCACTTTAATTACTCACAGCAACATGCTCATCAGCATTTTTATTGTTGGAATATAATTAATAATTGGTACCTGGTGTCACCTAAGGGCAACCAAGTGGCATAGTGGATAAAGTGCAGAGCCTGGAGTCAGGAAGTCTCACCTCCTTGAGTTCAAATCTGGCCTCAGATACTTACTAGCTGAATGAGCAAGTCACTTACCCCTGTTTGCCTCAGTTCTTCATCTGTAAAATAAGTGGGAGAAGCAAATGGCATATCCCTCCAGTATCTTTGCCAAGAAAACCCCAAATGGGATCACAACAGAGAGTTGGACAAGACTGAAAAATTATTTAACAACATTACCCTATATTTTGATCATGTTATTGGGAGAGAGGCAGAAGTCTCAAGTTTATTAACTCTCTCCAGTGGTCAATATCCTGAACAAATGGTAGCCACAGTACAAAGTGCTAGGGACACATTTTGTCCTGAGCTATTTTGTTGCCATAAAAACCTTGTGGACAAATTTCCAAAACTAGTCAGAGGAGGGGCATGCATGTACACTACCAAAAGCAACATTAGATTAGCATGAATAAACCATGCTGAAGGAGGGCAAAGGAAGAATAACTGTTAGAGGCATTTAACTCAAGTCAGATAGCAAGAAAACCAGAGTAGGCATCTTGACAAGCAAAGGAGTATCAAATCAAAAATTTATTCTATGTTCCTATCTACTGTTTCCCCTTCCCACCCACTCAGCCCTACTCCATAAAAAAAAATAAAATAAACAAAAAAAACTTGAAAGCTAATTAATTAAATGGGGAAGAGGGCAAAATCATAGCTAAGAGGAAATTCCAAGAAGGGTTCTCCCACCACAGTCACCCTACTATCCTGCAAATATAAGAGCGGAGAGATAAGCAGCCTGATCTCAAAAGAGTTGTCTTAACCCCGGTAGGCTGAGATTTGCTGTATCAGCTGGCAAAATATTTTCTAGAATTTCCAGTGAAAAATAGAATGCAATGAGCAGAACCAGGAAAACATTTTTTTACAATTCCAATGCCACTGTAAAAATAAACAAATCTGAAGGCTGTAAGAACTATGACCATTCATGATTCCAGAGGATTGACGATGACATACATTGTCCATTAAAGCTACATGAAAGAGTCAGGGTACAGAATGGGGCACACACACAAACACACACACATTCTTGTATATGACCACTGTGGACAAATTTTTCCTTAATTACATATTTGTTAGATGAAATTGATTTATTTTCAATGAAGTGGGGGGAGGTTAGAAAGACAGAAAACAGATTTCTGTTAATTTAAAAAAAAGTAGGGGTAATGCTACAGATGTGAAATGGTTCATATACTTTTAAAAATAAGTTTTTATTGATGTCATCTGTTTCTCACATGATCATAGTTCTAGTGTTCTTCCACCTCTACTCTCAGAGTGACATCCCATATTGATGGAATCCTAATAAAGCTGCCCCCAGTCACAATATTCTAACTTCCTTATGGGGCTCACTGAATAGCAGACATGTCCTGATTTAACTACACAATCTGGACTTACCCACACCACAGGCCCCCCAGACTCAATCACAGGCTTCACTGAACAGCAGGCCAATTGCCTCTACCTAGCCACTGCCCCACCCCCCCAACCCCGACTCAATATCCTAACTTCCTCACATATGCCTCACTGCCTCACTAGAACAGCAGGGACATCCATGTGATAGAATGGTAGCCACTGCCTCTAGGTAGCCACTTCCCCCAGACCTATTCTTCATATCTCCCACAGAAACAGCAGGTGTGTCCATGCCCTCAACCACAACCACATCCATCTAATCTCAGACAGGACCGCAATAGCCAGCCAATCAGAAAGCAGCACCACCAGGATGCCTGAGCAGGATGTGGACCCCAAAACAATAGAAGGGACTTTCCCTAAGTAGACACCTGTGCAGTAATAGCAAAAGCTGTGCTTTAGGTGAGCTTATGATATGGAGAGGCTTATTATAATATCATTATCATATATTAATGTCCACCAATGAGTTTTTCTGTATGCATTGTGGGTAATCACATGCAGAGTTCCACCAAGGCTGGGACTTCCTCCTCTATTACCTAATGCCTTAACAAACCCCTCCTGCCCTTTTAATATTCCTAATTTCTATTATGTAATCAGTATCATTACTCTACAAAACTGCCTGTCTCGTCTTACTAAGTTACTGATTCTTCTTGGAATCCAGCCCCCTTCATGAGAGGAGTAACTCTCAATAAATGCCTTCACTTGGATTGGAGGTGGTCCGAGTCTGAATTCTTTGAGACGACCCCACAACACACAATGAAACCACAATAATATAGTAAATCATATTTTATGAATGGGGGGGTTGGTACAACTGATTGATACCTTTAAAAAGTTCAAAATCACGAGCAATGTGTCACCTGTGAATTTTCCACCTCCACAAAAAAGGTGGGTTGGGGGTATCCCCTCATATCTCTTCATTTGAGTCATCCTTGATCTTTAAAATTTTGCTATATTCATTTTTGATTTTTTGGTGTGTGGTTATTCTGTCCATTTACATTATTGTAGTTAGTGTATATATTGTTTTCTTGGCTCTGCTTACTCCTCTATTCATCAATTCATGTGGATCTTTCCATGCTGCTCTATAGTCATCATATATATGTATATATACACATATATACACACATACATATATATGTATATATACATATACATATATGTATATATACATATATACACATATACACATATGTATGTATACATATATACACATATACATATATGTATATATACATATATATACATATACACATACATATATGTAAAATTTCTTTACAGCATTGTAATATTCCATTCCATTCATGTACCACAATGCCTGCAGCCATCCTCAATTGATGCACATTTACTTTGTTCCCAATTCTTTGCTATCACAAAAAGTGCTGACATAAATATTTTAGTAACATCTATGGAAACTTTCTTCTTATCAATAGCTTCCTTGGGGGTATGCGCCTAGTAATAGAGTATTTGGGTCAAAGGGTATGAACATTCTAATCACTTTACTTGCATGATACTAAATTTCTTTCCAAATTATACAATTTCACAGCTCCACCAAATATGTATTAGTATGCCTATAATTCCTTAAACCCTTCAACATTGCATATTGCCATTTGGCAGTTTACAACTTTGCTGAAGCTATTGTCTCAATTAATATCTTTTCTCATATACTAGAATTTTCCAAGTATACAATTATATCATCAGCAAATAGAGATAATTTTATCTCCTCAATGTTGACTGTTGCCATTTCTTGCCATCTTTGCCAATTTGCAGAGTGTGATGTGAAACCTCAAGGTTGTTTTTATTTGCATTTTTGCTTATTATTAATAATTTAGAGTATTCTTTCATGTGGTTGTAAATACTTTTTAATTCTTCTCTTGAGAATTGTTTATATCTTTTGATCAATTGTCTATTAGGAAAAGGCTATTATGTATATTATATATATTATATATAGAGAGAGAGAAGAGAGAGAAAAAGAGAGTTTATATGACTTAAATACCAAACCCTCAAAGAAACTTGATACAAAGATTATTTTTTTTTCATTTGAGCACTTTCCTTCTTATCCTAGATGCATTAACTTTGTCTTGGCAGTAGTTTTTCAGTTTCATGGAATCAAAGTTATCTATTTTCTTTGGCAATTGCTTCTGTCTCTTGTTTGCTTAAGAATACATCTCCTCTCAGTACCTAGGAGAAGTGACCTGTTATTCTCTTCTATTTTTTTTGTAATATGATATTTAATATTAAGGACACATAGCCATTCAGAATGTATTGTGGAAGAGCATGGAAGTTGTTAGTTTAAGCCTTATTTCTGCCAGACTGCTTTCCAGTTTTCTCAGCAGTTTTTTTTTTTTTAATAAAATAAAGAGATTTTTTTTCCTGGAAAATTTATATTTTCCACTTTATCAAACACCAGATTATTGCATCCCACTGTTTGTGATTGTCCCTTGCCTAATCTGTTCCACTGATCTGCCTCTCTATCTTTTAACCAATGACAGATGGATTTGATGACTGATGCTTTATAATTTGAAGTCTGGAAATGCTATTCCTCCATCCCTATTTCTTTTCATCATTTTCCTTGATATTCTAGTTATTTTGTTTTTTTAATTAATTTTGTTATTATTTAATCAAGTCCTATAAAGTATCCCCTTGGAAATTTGATAGGTGTTACATTAAAAATATAAATTAATTTTGATAGTACTGTCACTTTCATTATATTGGCATGGCCTAGCCATGAGCATTGAATATTCCTCCAGCTATTTAAGTTGTTCTTTATTTCTTTAAAAAACATTTTCTAGTTGAATCTATACAAGACCTCTGTATCCTTTTGGCAGATTGAGTCCCAGATATTTTACATATTTCCAAATTGGTTGTATCATTTCACAGCTTCACCACCAACGTACTAGTATCCCTATCATTCCATAAACCCTCCAACATTAACTATTGCTATTTGGTAGTTCACAACTTTGCTGAAGCTATAGTCTCAATTTATATCTTTGCTAATATCCAAGCAAATAGAGATAGTTTTATTTCCTTTTTACCTATTGCAGTCTTTTAATTTCTTTCTCATCTTATTGTTGTTGCTAGCATTTCAAGAACTATATCAAATGATAATTGGGAGAATGAATTTCCTGGCTTCATTCCTGTATTTACTAAAAAACATTCTAGTGTATCTTCATTATATATGATGCTTGCTTTTGGATTTAGATATATGCTTTTTATGATATTTTAAAAAGGTCCTTCTATGCCTATACTTTGTAGGATTTTTAGCAAAGAGCAGTGCTGTATTTTATCAAAGGCTATTTTTGATGTTTGCATTTATTGAAATGATCATGTGGTTTTAGATGTTTTGGTTTTTAATATGATTAATTTGGTTGATTTTTCTCCCTAATATGGAATCATCTATGCATCCCTGGTATAAATCCTACTTGGTCATAATGAATGATTTCTTGGATAAATCACTGCAGTCTGTTTGACAAGATTTTGTTTAAAACTTTTGAGTTAATATCCATTAATGATATTTGTCCGTAAAGTTTTTTTTTTCTATCACTGATATTAGGTATTAGGATTATATTTATCTCATAAAAGGATTTTGGTAGGATGACTTCTTTCTCAATTTCAAAGTTTTTAAGAATAATTTATGAAGTATAGGCACTAGTTTATCTTTTAAAGTTTGATAGAATTCTCTTGTAAATCTGGACCAGGAGAATTTTTTCCCCGTTAGTAGTGCTTTCAAAGCTAGATTTATTTCTGTTTCTGGGAGATACTTATTTAATATCTCTATCTGGTCTTCTAATGATTTGGGTATCCTATATTTTTGAAAGTATTCCTTTAAGGTTTTTTTTGTGCTCTTAGTTTTGTTAATATATAACTGCATAATACATTCTAATTATTTTTATTTCTTCCAGTTTTGTTTTAATTTCACCTTTCTCATTTGGTATTTTATTGATTTTATTTTTTGTCCTTTTCTTTTTAATGAGATTAGCTAAAGGTTTGTCAATTTTATTATTCTTTTTGAAGAACCAACTTTTAGTTTTATCTTTTTCCTTGTTTCTGATTTCTCTATTACTCCTCTATTTTTTAGTATACTCACTTTTGTGCTCACTTTAGTTTGGTTTATTTGTTGGCTTTCTAATTTTTTTTGTAAATGCATTTTCAGTTCATTGATCCTCTCTTTTTCCTATTTGGTTAATATATATTTGTAGGGATACGGGTTTTTATCTGAGAAATGCTTTAGCTGTGTCCCAAAAATTTTGATGTGTTTTTTATCATCATTTTCTTTCATACAGTTATTGTTTCTATAATTTGTTCTTTGATCCACTTATTAATTAGAATTTCATTGTTCAGTCTCCATTTACATCTGTATCATTTTGTTTGTGGTCCCAGAACCAATGACTATTTTTATTGTGCTATGGTCTGTAAAGTATGGATTACCTATCTTTCCTCTTTACAATTGTTTGCAATAATACATGGTCAATTTTTGTTAAAGTTTCATGTGGTATTGAGAAATATGTATATTCTTTTGAAGTCTCATTTTAGAAGACACCATAAATCTTTTAACTCTAGCTTCTCCAGCAATTTATTTAGTTCCCATATTTTTACTTTTATCTTTCTGCAAGATTTATCCAAAATTGAGAGAGAAATATTGAAGTTTCCTGTGATTATTGTGTTACTGTTTATGTCTTTTTGGAGTATGTTTTCAAAGTGCACAAATTTATTACTGATATTAATTTGTTGTCGATGTTCCTTTCAGGGCAATGCAGTTTCCTTGTCGATCCCTTTATATTGTTGAATATCATGATTACAACTCCTGCTTTTTTGGATTCACTTGATGCAAAGTAAATTTTCTTTCCCATTCTCTCAGTTTTATTTTGTGTGACCATGTTTTTTAAATATATCTTGCAAGCAACAGAGGATTTTGTTTTCTTGTTTAATCTGTCACTCATTTTCATTTTATTGAATTGTTTAATTCATTCATATTTAAAGTTATGAGGATCAGGTTTCTACTTTCCTCCATTTGTCTATAATGTTTTTTTGAGTTATATTTTCCCCACTTCTACTGTAAATACAATAATATGTTCCTCTAGCTACGTCACCTTAACGTTTCTTAAAGATAGCTCTATTAACCTAATTTAAGGTCCTCTCCTCTCCCCAAATTTCCTCTTCTCTTTTAGTATTCCTTTCCCTTGGGGGTTTTGCTTATTAATTTTCCTTTTTCTTTCCTGCTTTTATCTGGTTAATTCTTCCCTCCTTTTTTTCCCTTCTCAGTTAGTCAAGTAGATTCCCTCTTCCTTTCCTCCAACTAGTCCTGTTCATTAGTTTATTAAATTTAATTTTTGTTCCCTCTCCAGAAAGAGTTCTTTCACTTTCTCCATTGTCCATCCTGCTTACTCTAGATTCTCATTCCCTGGTTCATGTTGCATGCATTTTCAGATGAGGTTTACTTAACTGTTTTGTTTTTATACAAGAGCCCTCTCACTAAGTAACAGTACTCTTATTAAGTAAATTTTGTAATGAGAAAACAAAATAGATCAATTAAACTTTTTTTTTAAATGCACCAAAATGAGGAAAAAGAGGTGGAGCTTAACCTCTTTAGGAAATCAGGTCTAACATCAGGAAAATGAAAGGCTTTTTAAAAGACATGTATGATCAAGTAAAATTCAACAGGCAGATATTTACCATTTCTTCCTGGAGACCTTAAATTGTAAAACAGGTAAATACTGTCTTTAGGACATCTGTCATAAACCTTTTAATATCTCTCATCTCAGGCAGTAAGTACCCTCCAACTTGCAGGGGTAAGTACTCTTGGAGTGGTAAGAGGGAGAAAAGGGGCAGATTTCCCATTCATCAATAGGTGATAGACTACTTTAAGTCCACTCTTTATCTACTTGTTGTTCCCAGAATAAGACATTCCATCTTCTCACTTCATGAATTTTCACTTACTGACCTGCATGCCTGAACGTTCTCCCTCCTTGTCTCCACCTCCTGACTTGCCTGGTTTTCTTCAAGTGTCAGCTAAGATCCTAGCTTCTGCAAGAAGTCTTTCATGATCCTCCTTAATTAGCATTAATTCATTAATAATTAGCATTTCCCTCTGAAATTATCTCCAATTTAGTTTGTATATATCTTGTTTGTACATAGTTGTTTACAAATGAGATCCTTGAAAACAGGGAGTGCTTTTGATCTTCTTTGTGTCCCCAACACAGCACCTTATAGGGTGCTTAATAATTGCATCCTTTGATGACCTAAGGACTTGGAGGACATATGTTTGAATGTGAACTCAACCACTTTAAAACTCTGTGTCCTTGGGTAAAAGCACTTCTCTCTGGGAGTCGGTTTCCTCATTTGTAAAGTGAATGAGGGGGAGGGGGAATTAGTTGGGTATGATGACCTTCATGAGCCCTTCCAACTCTAAATCTATGATCCAATGTAGCTAATGGACACTACTTAGATTTGCATTTTAATGGAGACTTTTGGAAGGAATCCCTTAAACTAAAAGGGCAAGTCTAGTGCTAGGAATTTCATCTACACACATACATCTATATGCTGGCCCTGACCACTGATTTTAAAGTGCTGATCTCATCAAAGGTTTGACCCTGAAGTATTCATAATCAAAGTGAGTGTTTCATTAATTATTGTAAGTAATAAAACTTAAGCTGCTCCAACCCCACATCCCACCTTCAAAATCAACTGATGGATGTCATCAGGAGACTAGAAACATCTTATAGCCCCAGCCTCTTTTCACAGAAAGCCACAGTACATGAATACCTTTAGCTTGCTTGAAATTCTTCAAAATCTGGGAAATCCCCATAAAGATGTGGGGAGCAGGGCAAATCACATTGAATATCCTCATCAAGGACAGCTTTGAAAAGGAGAAGTCATGAAAGGACATCATGTAGCCTACATGGTGAATTTGGTAGATGCAGTTGACTCCCAGATCCATCCCTCTGTTCCTAGTCTCTTGCCTGAGCTCCAGACTGACCTCACTAACTCTCAGATATTTCCAATTGAGCTTCCTAATAAGTAAATCTTAAACTTAACACGTCTAAAACTGAAATAGGTATCTCCTTTCTCTCCTCCCCCCAAACAAATCCTCTCTTCTTCTTACCTCCACTATTTCTATTGAGGGTACTGCCACTTTTCTCATCCCCTAGACTTGTAATCTTGTCAATATCTTCCACTCTTCTCTCTTACTTCTCTCTGGGAGTCAGTTTTCTCATTTGTAAAGCGAAAGGGGGGGGGGAGTTGGTTGGGCATGATGACCTCAGTGAGCCCTTCCAACTCTAAATCTATGATCCACCCACCATAACCAATACCTTTCTTGTCACAACCACCCTAGCTCAGGCCTTCACCAGTCTTCACCTGGACTACTGAACTTGCCTCCAAATTGGCCTCCCTGGATCAAGTCTCCCCTCCAAAGCCTCTACAAAGCCACCAAATTGACATTCATAAAGCACAGGTCTGTCACTTCCTTGCCCAAGCAATTTCAATGTCTCCCTTTGCTTCTAAAATAAAGTACAAACTCCTCTATTTGTCTTTTAAAGACCTTCTCAGTCTGGTTCTACCCTTCCTTTCCAGATATATTTCCTATTACTCCCCTTCACATGCTCTACATTCCAGCCAAATTTTCTATTGCTTAAATAGAGTATTCTAGATCCACTCTATGTTCCTTTTCAAAGCTGTTACCTCATGCCTAGAATGCACTCTATCCTCATTCGCCTCTTAGTCTTTAGCTTCTTTCAAGGCTCAGCTCACTTGAGGACTGCCTATACAGGGCCTATTCCGATCCCTACAATTGCGAATAACCTCCCACTCACTCCCACTGAAAATTAATATTATACACATTGTATATATTCTTATGTCATGTTGTTTTACCCCACCCCCACCTCCTATGTAAGAATGGGGACTGTTTGACTTTGTATACTAAGCACAGTGCCTGGAATTACAGTTTTGTTTTGATCATTGAAGATAATTATTAGCTGATGTATATAAACCTCAGCTGTTTTTAGTCAGTTTATGAAATCACCTGGTTTTCTCCCATATGCTTTCTTAATGTACTTGTGGTCCAGGGATTCAACAATGCCTCCCTGAAATAATTCACCTTGCCTTGTGAAAAATTGTACCCTGATATTAAGAGTTAGAAAAATCCAGAGTGGTAACTATAATAATAGAATCACAGGAACTCAGAATACAAAAGGATCTCAAAAGTCTCTAGATTAATCCATACTTGAAACATGAATACTTCTACAACATCCCCTAAAAGTGGTTTTGCACACTCAATTCCTCCAGTGACAGAAAAATCACCACATGAAATAAATGCATTTCATTTTGGGGTGGCTCTGGTTGCTCAGATATTCTCTTTCTTGCAGAGCCGGATAACTTCATATAACAAATCCACTGATACAGGTTTTGCCTGTGGACCAAGAAAATGAGTAATTTTTTTTTCTGTAATAATCCTTCAAATATTTGAGGACTGCAATCATCAGATACAAAATAAACCCATAAAAATAAAAAGTATTTCTTTGTACGAAACATAATACATATATATACATATATATGAATATGACAAAATATAGGAGAAAGTAATAGAAAAAGGTAGCCCTACTCAAAATAACATTAACCAATGCATAAAATGTTTAGGAGCAGGTCTATCTATCAGGGTATGCTTAAAACTTATACAATTGTAAAGTACCCTTTAAAAATAAAGGATGACAAATAATTGGAAATCCTGCCCTCTCAAGGCTAAAAAAAATAAGGCCTTAGTACCTGCTTTGACATGGTTTTGAATATATTTAAAGATGAGTCTACGTTGGTTCAAGCAAAACAATTAGTATCACTCACTTAGCATTCTCTATTACTAGAGTTAGAATTTAACATGTGTACTACTATTCAGCCCTGTTTGGAGACTCATGCATGTTGAATACTGAGTGCAAATTTTTAAATAATTACTAGAAAAAGACAATAACATAACAAATAATTATTCATTTTAACCAAATTGGACTTATAATGGGTATGCAAGAATAGTTCAATGTTGAGAAAATAACATAATTAAATCATATTCAAAGCAAAAACATCCCAAACCAAATGATTATATCAATAGATGTAGAAAGGGCTTTTGCCAAAGTATATGTAGTAAAGATCCTACAAAGCAGGTTTAGAACCTTTAAAATACATACACACATAAATATACATATATATACCTAAAACTATAATTATATGAAAAAAGAAATAATAAAATAGGAAGTTCCATTCAAAATGCATAAAGTATCTGTGACTCAATATACTAAGGCACACTCTACCTATATTCACTTACAAAATATTCTTTAAAGAAATAAAGAATGACCAAAAAATTAAAGGATAATAAGTGCTCATGCTGGGCCTTGCCAGTATAATAAAAATGATAACTAAGTTAACAGAATTAGTGCTATACTACCTAAGGGATATAGAGCATTATGGAGCTTGACAAAATCAAAACAAAAAGACATTTTAATATGATAAACCTATATGTATACACACATAATACATACATATATGTATATGTGCATATGTATGTAAAAATCTACATCATTTCCAATAAGGAAACACTAGAAGCTTTCCCAATAAATTTGGAGTAAAACAAATATTGCCTTTTTTGGCTATTACTTGGGATAATTTTAGAAATGCTAATAGAAATTAAAGTTATAAATATAGACAAAGAAGAGACAAAATTATTCATGATTGCTGATGACATGATGATTTATTTAGGAAACCCCAAAAAATCAACAAAGAAACTGATAAGTACTGTTAGTAAAGTAGTAGGACACAAAATAAACCCATAAAAGTAAATAGTATTTCTATATAGTATACACATTAAATATATATGAATATCACAAAATATAGGAAAAAAGAAAAGGTAGTCCTATACAAAATAACATAAATCAATGCATAAAATATCTAGGAGTAGATCTATCAGGGTATGCTCAAGACTCATACAAATACAATTGCAAAGAACCCTTTAAAAATAAAGGATGACAAATAATTGGAGGGATACTTATTGCTCATAGTTGGGTCATGCCAATATAATAAAAATGACAATACTACTTAAACCAATTCACAAATTTAGTGTTATACCAAATTACCAAGGGAATAGTTTATAGAACTAGAGAAAATAATAATGAAAAATTTTGAAATAACAAAAGGTTAACAAAATCTTAAGGGAAATGAAAAAAAATACATGCACATATTACAAATAAGCTTACCAGGAAAATGAAAGAGTACAATTATCAGTTCACACCCACCTTAAGCATGTACTTGGGCAGCTATTCTTCCAATGTCCTGATGACTCAGTTTCTCCTGTAGAAAGCTTTGGGGCCTCACCACCTCTCACAAAGGTAAGACATTTGTTTGAATTAAGACTCAAAGTTCTTTATTATAATAAGGAAAGGTCAAGGAGTATGAGGGCTATGCTTTAGAATTTCAGAGATCATTGGTGATCTTGGAGAGAATCGTTTCAGGACAGTCATGGGACCAAGAGATGGATTACAAAAGTTTGAGGAGCATGAAGTTGCAAGGAAAAGCATCCTATGGATACTTTATTCATCAGCAAATATAACCTACTTGTTCTAGAAGCTTTCCTGGGAAGTCCCAAGTCTAAAGCTGTACAAATCAAACCATAGATTTAATACAACCTTTACATTAAATACGAATCTCTGCAATCTCGAGCAACGAGTCACCCCGTTTTTGCTTAAAACACCGTGATAGGGATGTCCCTATTTCTGTAAGAAAGACCTTAAATAAAAAGAATCTTACTGCTGTTGCCCCAGGCAGAGAATTCCTCTTCTTCCCCTTTCAGACACCCTGGCCTTTAATGCTCTTTCTGGGATCTAAATTAACTGGAAGATTTTGTGGTCGGTCCATTTACACTGAGACGTAATTGAGACATAAAGTGGGATTTTGTGTGTTCTCTCTCAAAGGGATGTTTTCATTTTAAAAAGATTCATCAACCTTAAGCTTCTGCTAGGGAGTGCCTTTTCAAATTTACCTCAGGTGGGAGTGGGTTCCCAGGATTAACCCGCTCCATACTGAGGTTGGATGACTGGGATGGGGTAAAGGAAATTTCTGTTCAGGTATAGGTGGTATTAAGTGACCTCTGAGATCATTTCTAACTCTCAGTTTTTGTGATTCTACAATTTTTTGCGTTTCAGGTATTAGCCAGCTAGGTGGAGGAGGTGTTTATTTTATCAGCTGGTCCTTCTGCAGTCCCTTGATGTCAGCTTTCCCCTGCAATGACGAAAGCTTCTAGTACTTTCCATTGTAAGTAATACTAGCTTTCGATTTTTAAGAACATCCTTCCTATATTAAAATGGCCTTTTTGTAATTATTTTGTCAAGCTCTGTAAAGTATCTGTTGGGTAGTTTAATTGGCACGGCACTAAACTTGTGGATTCATTTAGATAGTGTCGTCATTTTTAAAAAAATCTTATTGGTATGGTCCAGCCACTAGCCCTGACTATTCCTCCAGTTACTGAAATCACTGTTTATTTAAAGAGGCTTTTGTAATTGGGTCTATATAGATTTTGAGCATAAATTGGTTAATTGATTCCCAGGAATTTTATGCATTTGGAGGATTTTTTGAATCACACTTCCCTTTTTATTACTTCTTCCTAGATTTTGCTTAGGCTGCAATCTGAGGCGGAAAGCCAATTTGATCCAGTGATGGTCGACTCTATATGAAACCTCACCAAAGCAAGTGCAATGTAGAATTAGAGACCCCTATTCATCTTCCCATCAAATCCTTGGTAACCAAGGACCCAGAGTACCGGCAATCCTGACAACAGCTGCTGGAAATGGGAAAGGGATTTTGTGCCTTTAGGCATCTTTCATCAGTAAAGGTTAGGGCAAAACTATTCCCACAGGTTTTCCTCCCCGTACCCCCCTGCCCCTTGCTGTTGGTGTTTTGGGATACTTCCAATTAACTTGGAAGCATTAGCTTCTCCTGCTGCAGTTTACCGACAGCAAAGGCTCATCGATGCAAACAATCAATTCCTAACTCCACCCACCCCCTTGACAAAGGGGCTAGCTACCCCCACCCGGTTCCAGCCCCCCTCCTCTCCTCCCCTGCCCTTTCCTATGCGGCTCTAAGCTTCCCGAATGTTCAGTTGGGAAGGAGGTGGTGCAGACCTCTGGGCTGCCAAATGCTAGGGACACCAGCAAGGGAAACTCCCATCACTTGCGGCTTGTCAGGCTGCAAAAAGGCCCCACCCTGCTTCTGCAGGTCCCCCTCTAGCAGAAGAAGCCCGTCCCATTCTGCTTAGGGCAGCTCTCCAGGTTGCTCTCTCTCTCTGTTCTGTTCCCCGCCTCTTTGCGGCTCTGCAGTTACCAGCAGCAGACTCACGCCTGGCTGTTGCAGGATGGATTTCGCTACCGTGAGTGGCTTGGGAAAGGTTTTTTCTGTTTGTTTTTTTTTTCTTTTTGTTTGTTTTTGTTTTTATTGTTTTAGTTGTTGAGGGTAGGAATAGAATTTAGGATGGGGTGGGGGGTTGCAAATGAAAGATTTGGAGTCGGGAAGGGTAAGGAATGGGAGTGGGTAAGATTTGAGTTTTTTGTGGGGTAGGAGAACATTTGGACCTTTTCTTTATAAATACATTTGGAATCGGATGCATGTTTTGTGCATTTATCGGAAAGGTCTGGAAAGAACGCTTAATTTCAAAATCCAAGTGGGGGGAAAAACCCATAACATTAATAAAGATCGGGGTACGAGAGAGTGAGCCCAGGACCAGCCAAACTCCAGCCTGATGGAGCTATCCATCCATCGGGAATGCCAGGGGAGGGCTCGGGGAGAAAAATGCTTCTTTATAGAGAGAAATCTTTCTCAGCCGTCGCCCTTTCTTCTCCAGTCCTGCAGCTTTATTTTTAAGGGGGTATAAATTGGGGGTAAACCACGTCGGAACGCGCAGGCTCTCCGGGGGAGCGCACTCCCGGGGGCCTGAAAAGGTTTGGTCTCCCCCCTGTGGCTGGCAGCTGAGTGTGGTGATCCATGCCGAGGAATGGAGTGAGGAGGGGGGGGGTGGCGGGGGGAGATGACTTCATGCACAGCCCGAGCTGGGTGAGTGGAGCAGCTGCCGCAGCGGGAGCACGGGAGGAGGGGAATAGGGAGAAGGGGGGCGCGGTGACAGTTAAGGTTGGAGGGAGGAGGTTCGGGCCAAGGTGGGGGGGGGGGCTAGGACACCAACCAAATTCCCCACCCTACCCCACCCCCCAGTCCCCGCTGGAGCAGGGGAGTGACTTGCTGCAGCAGGTCTCTGGGAGCCGCGGGAGGAGGAAAATGCACTGAGTGGGTCTTGGGGAAGGTAAGCGGGCTGGGAGGGGCGGAGGGGGGGGCGGTTGCCGCTGCCGCTGCTTGGTGCTGCAGCCACTGCTGTCGCTGGCTGCGCTCTCTGTATTAATAGGAAGGTGGTTTGCCCTAGGGGCGATTGCGGCTTTACACTACGGGGGTGCCTTACACTACGGGGGTGCCCTGCACTGCGAAAGGCGAGGCAGGAGCAAGGGCTGGCTGGCATCGGTATTTATTTATTTTGCAAAGGATTGATTTGAGAGCTGTAGGCGAGGGAAAAGGATTTTTTTTAATGGAAAAACAAAATCAGCCACGTTTTCTCTGCTTTTGGAGAAGGGAGGGTCCAGGGCTTTGAATCCTTAGAGCCTTTATTCTGCCTGCGTCCTCCCACCTCCTGCGATATGCGGTATCCGTAGAGCAGCAGGTTTCTCAAGCAGAGTGTTGCATTCCCAACTGGGAAAAGCTATCTGAACTCTCTCTCCTCTTTTTCCACCCCTCCCTCTTCTATCCTAGATAGCAGGTATCTACTCTGTACCTATTTTCCAAACTAAAGCTCTCTCCATTGACTCTTTAAGAAGATTTCCTATTTGAAGAATGTACTGCGCCCAATGCCTTTGCAAAGCGCGTCCCACTTTTCAGTGTGATTGTTTTTTACTGAAGTGTATCAATCAAGTATTTATTAAGTGCCTGCTGTAGATGTGTGCAATGTCTCCCTCCTCCACGTTAGTAATTTATTTTGATTGGACTTTGCCAGGGGTGATGGTAACCCAGACATGTTTTCTTCTGCTTACACACTTTTTCTATATCTAATTGTTTCAAGGACCTAGGAAGGGTATTGCAGTACGTGGTTAATTGCAAGCTCTCTATCCTATTGAAACAGGCAACCTTGTGCAGCTGTTGTCTGCGTGGCGCCTTCCGAGGCAGTGCTGAGGAAAACCCTGCTTTTAGCCCACTACAAACATGGTTTTTCACAGCTCAGTTGTAATCACTGTAGCTGCCAGAAGGATTGAATTGAGTGCGGGTATTGTATATGCAGTGTTAACCAAGATATTTGGTGCCCTGGGTATAGACAGTGACTCAATCAGAATCTCATACTGTTCCTTTATTTCTCTACATCCCCTGCCCGCCCTCCTCCTCCCTCCCCATCCCTCCCCATCTGTTAGCTTTATGGGAAAGCCTTTCCAGAGAAGCAAGTGTGTCAACCCAGGATTCCCCTTTAAACTTCATTAAATGTGGTGCATAAAAAAGCATTCAGGCATCATATTTTGGTCTTTGTATTCCTTCAGTCCCAGTTTTCACTGCGTTACCTTTTTTTTTTTTTTTTTTTTTGTGCTAGTCATAGTATTGTCTCTTGGGGCATTCCAATCTGTGTTAATGCAAAGTACTTAAGCATGTCTCCTCTTTAACCTGGAGATTTGTTATTTCTTTATAATTTTTCCAGCCAAAATTGTAAGATTGATACCCTACCTTATTTATTCCTTGCCTTCATTGCCTCTCAATGACAAACATTTGTTTAAAAATGCTACAAAGTGGATAATATTGCTGTAACAAGACTTAGGAATATGCTACTTAACAGACAGTAAGATTTGTTTTATGCCAGTGTGTGTGCAGGAGTGGTATTCTGCTTGAACCAACTCTATTATCTTTAAACTTGCAATATAAGAGACTTTCAACAGTTGTGCAATTTTATTTTAGCAGAAACAATAGAGGAAAGTTATTTTGTTCTCTTCATTAGCTTCCTGATGTGTATTTGGCTCTAAAACAAACAAACAAAAAAAAAAACACCAAAACACTTTGTAAAATTTAGTATATCTCATTGTGTTTGACCAGAAAAAAGACCTTGAAGAAACTCTCTCTTCCTTTTTATATCTGTTTGCAAATGAGAATTTAAAGAATCAAATATGGATTTATAGAACCAAGAAGTGATGGCAGTCCCAAGTGAGCTGTTTGATAGAATTGCCATATCTTGAAAAATTAGAGGATATTAATAAGGTTTTGGTGAATATATTCTTTATGGTTTAAGTTTAATGTGCATTGGGAATCAGTTAATTTTAATCAACAAATAGAATTTAAGTAGCATGTGATGTATATTATATATGCATATTATTGCTTTGAGGATTTTGACTCCCAAAATGCTTGAAGAAATAAAAGTATAACTAAAATATAGTTTAGAGAAGGTAATAGGAACATGCAATTCTTTACTAGTCTTCTTCCCTACATTCCTAACAAGTTTTACCTTGGGGTGGTATTTTCTGAAGACTGTTATTTTATCTGGTAGTAAATAAAATGTGACATCTAGAATCTTCAGAAATCTAACCCACAGAGTTGTGAAGTCTTTGGGTTTGTGTTTTGATCTTAACAGAATTTTTTGAGCTATATATCTTAAATGTCAAGACATCTTTCTTTGGATAAGGTAGTGCTGAGGTTGGGGCGGTGTGTGTGTAGAAGTCTTCTTTATAGAAATAACTTCCTAAAGAAAATGTGACCTTTCAACAAGAAATAAATTTGATTTGCTGGCATTGATAGCCATCAGTACTGGTGTAGTTATTTTACAGGTGTTTGAGGTGGGAGGGAGAGAAAGAACATCATTGATGGGGTCATGTAAACACTTGACAAGAGGGAAAAGAGAAGAAAACCTAGTGTTGATTTGGGAATGAGCTTAATGTTTTTCTACATTTAGTAGAATTCATCAATGCAGCTCTCTTAAAAATTGTCCGTTCTTGAGAAATGGGTCTGAATTCAGGTCATGGGAGGCAAAAAAGAATATTAGTTTAACCACTTTACTACTTTTGCTGGTATACATCCTAGGGCAGTCATAAAATTTAATTTATTGTTAGACCTAATAGAGGTCTTCAAAAATAGTGGTAGAAGGGGTAGCTAAGTGGCGCAGTGGATAGAGCACAGGCTCTGGAGTCAGGAGGACCTGAGTTCAAATCTGGCCTCAGACACTTGATACTTACTAGCTGTGTGACCCTGGGCAAGTCACTTAACCCCATTGCCTGGCAAAAAACAAAAAAAACCCAAAAACTAGTGGTAGAGATAAAACAATGTTAGTAAAGGCTGCTAAAAGATAAGTAGGCAGGTTGTTGATAGGGTATGGAAGTTTATTTATGGTATGAAATTTTTAAGTTATATACCTAAACCTATGAAGTCACAGTTGATGATTAGAAAAAAATGTATGAAATACATTCATGATCTAGCTTAATAAATTATAAATGATGTCAAGAAATTAAAGAGCACAAGAGCAAGAATCAAAATGATCTGTTCAAAATCGGAACATCCTTTAGTACTGCCATTCATGCTACTAAATGACATTGAAATAAGCAGAGTTTATAAAGAGTAGAAAAGAAATTTCAATTTATTTGATGAATAAAAGGATTGGTAATTCGCTTACTACTTATTCCAAATGTGAAGTGTGCATTTCCCCCCTTGAATTACCTTATCTATGTACATGTTGTAGCCCCCAATAAAATGTAAGCTCCTTGAGGGCAAAGACTAGCTCATTTTTTAATTCTTTGTTTCTCAAGTATGCAGCACAGAGCCCTGTGCATAGTAGGTGCTTCACATATTATGAATATATGAATTTAAATTTGGCTTGTATGAAACCTAGAGGGAGATTTGTAACTGGTGTTACTTTTCCATATCTACCTATATTTTTTCCTTTCAAAAGATCTCATTTTAGGGGTGTGGCCTCCATTTAGACCAATATAGACCAATATGTCTTCAGCCATCACTGAGAATTGGGCATAGAAGAAAACAACTGGAATTTCAACTGGAAAGATTCAGATTTGCTATATGGATGAAAATCTCTGGTATCTTTTCCCTTACTCCATTCTGTGCTGCCAACCTAGTCATCTTTGCCTTGTTTTGAATTACTACAAGGGCCTGTATGCCAAAATTTTGTCTTTATGGTCATGTATTAGTAACTGGGGCTGGAAAGATGAGGGTGGGAGAAATCAAATTGGGGATTCCATGAAGCTTTCCCTGCCAAGCTGACTATGGGCAGTGCCTTGCATCACATTGTAGGCACTTGATGCTTATTGATATATAGTCTTTGTCACGTTATTTAGCACCTAATCATATATTATCTTGTATTGTTTGCTGCTAGTACCTGTGAATTAGTCTTCTCTCCTGGAATAGATTTTAAGCTTTTTGAGGTAAGGTGCATGTTTTATACATATTATTCATTGGTACTTTGCATAAATACCTATTGATGGGAGGGATTTTTTTTTTTAAAGATAACTTTTTTTTTGGTGAGGCAATCAGGGTAAGTGACTTGCCCAGGGTCACACAGTAAGTGTCAAGTGTCTGTGGCCACATTTGAACTCAGGTCCTCACTCCAAGGCTGGATCTCTATCCAGTATCCACTACATCACCTAGCTGCTCCTGAAGGATAATTTATTAACAAAAAGCTTTGTAAACCCATAGATTAGAATATGTTACAAACTGAGGTTAATTTTTTGAAGAACAGTTGTAATTCTTTTGACTCTTGGGCATTTTCCAGATTAAGCCTATCAGAAGGCAAGGAAAGATTTACTTTGGGTGATATGCTTGTCTTATATCATTGTGATTCTTTGATATTTCTCTGAGTCTGGGTGGGGGATTATTTTTGAAATGGCACAATCTTTCAATTATATAATCAGGAAAGTTTCCCCTGTTTTATTCCTTTCCCACACTCAGCTTAAGGCCTTATATATCACATGAGATGGAACTAAAACAATGCATATGTGTATATACACACACATACATACATATATAACTTTTATGTATATAAAGCACTAGATCAATGACAGCTGTTATTTCTGTTCGGGACCTTAGTTTTTCCTTATCTGCAAAATGAGATTCTTGGAGTGGATGTTCTCCAAGTTCCCTTTCAATTCTAAAAAACTTAATATTTTAGATTTGGAAGGGAATGGATCTTTAGAGATACTGCTCTCATTCATTTTAGGTGAGTATTTAAGTGATTTGTTCAAAGCCGTTTGAGAGAAGTAGTCACGTTTAATACTGCTTTAAGCTCACTAGCTGCGTGATTCTGGGCAAGTCACTTAACCCCAATTGCCTCACCAAAAAAAAAAAAAAAGTACTGCTTTAAGGTTTAAAAAGCACTTGCCTTATAGCAACCTTGTAATCTAGGTAGTCCTTAATATCCCTGTTTTACAGTTGAGGAAACGGATTCAAAGATTAGGTGGCCTTCCCCTGGTCCTACAGCTACTAAGTATCACAGTCAGGATTGTAAACCAGATACCTCCTGATTTCAGTCTAGTGCTCTTTTACTGATGACTAACTACCATGAAGGGGGCCTCTCTTGAAGCCCAGAATTTGAAGAAAATTAATGAAATTGACTCACATTTTATAATAGGAGTCAACAGTTTTTTTAAAATGCTGTTACTCATTTTGTTCTGGCCTGAGTATGCATTTATGGGGTTAAGTGGAAGTAAGAAAATGGGGTGAGAGTGTCTGCTTGGAATAATCAAAGTTGGGGCTAATATTTGTGGGAAGGCATATTCTAAATTTATGATAATAGGAATGTTCCAGGGTAAATGTTTTTACTATGCTATTCCACTAAATGTCTTTGTCTTTGCTTTGGGGATTTGGGGGGTGGGGAGAGGGACCTTGAAAAGTTTTATCTATTTAAGTCTTATGAATTTTCTACCCATTAGAGATTACTTTCATGCAGTCAAATATTTACTGAACATGTCTTAAGTGCTTGGCATTATGCTAGACTGTGAGCCATTAAAATGAATGAAAGCCATCCCTGTCCTCAGGTATCCTATCTGGTAGATTTCTTAGGGATGTGCAATAAAAAGCATACAAATAAATACAAGGCTATGTATGACAAATGTCATGTGGATGTTTGTCTTGGACAAGGAGCAATAGAAATTCAGAGGAAGGAGAGATCACTTCTGGTGACAGAAGATCAGGTAAGACTTCATGGTGGAAGTAACATTTTAACTAGACATTAACAAATAGGATTTCAGGAGGTGAAAAGGAATGGTGGGGTAGGAACTGGGTTGGGGAAGGGTTAAACAATATTTCAGGAAGTGAGTGTAGAGAAAGTAAAGCATAGAAAACTATAATATATGTGCCAATGTTGGTGATGAGGGTCATGTAGAAGAATATCAGGGTTTTTTTTCCTTTTAAAACAGAAAATACAAGGGCAGCTCAAACCTCTTAGTCATAAACACCTCCTTGTTTGGTTTTCCTCTGCATTACAGAAGTGACTATTTTAGTTATATAGGCTACAAGGGAAAATTTGGGAACATGGAGCAATTTCAGCAAATTACATTTATGCTGTTCTCTGCCCTTCCTAACCATTTAGACCCAGTATTACCGTTGCTTCCATCAGTTAGCTCTTTAATAGATAATAATGATGCTAGCATTTACATAGTTCTTGAAGGTATGCAAAACACTGTACCTGTTATCTTATTTGAACCTCACAAAACTCTGGGAAATAGGTCCTTCTATTATCCCAGTTTTATAGATTAGGAAACAAGCTGAGAGGTTAAGTGATCTGCGCCAGGATTACACAGCTACTAAGTGTCTGAGCCAAAATTTGAACTTTGGTTTTCCTGACTCGTAACCCAGTGCTCAATTCACTGCAACATTTAGCAGCCTCCATCAGTGAACTGTTTAAAACACATGAACACACACAGACACACACAAGCAAAGCAGTCTCTTTCACAATGATAAATAATATCTTAATGATAAATTAACAACATATGAGAATCCTTTCATTCTTATCAATTTATCATGAGCCATTGAATTCTAAATATATTTTCATCTTTTTCAGATGTATTCACAGACCTATTATATAAGGAACTTCTTTGGCTGTGCTCTAGGAAACACCATGAAATTTTTATAAATGCAAAGGCTTCTAATGTCACTAGGAAATAAGGGCTAGTAAAAGCAAAGAGGTAGGATGGAGTATTCCAGAAAGTTCTCTGCATCTCAGAAATTCTGAAAGGTCAAATTTTCCAATTCAGTGTACTCATATAAAAGGTATTAAAGGATTGCCAGCACTCAAAGTTACTGGTGAATACAGAACGGTGTTTACACAAGAATGATCTGAATAGCATTACTTCACTCTTTCAGTATTTTATCCTATCTGCCACAAAGCTGATGTCAGATGTACAATAGCCAATATGAAAATTTTCCAAAATGAAGATAATTGTAGGATGCTCTGCACTCCCCATTTTCTAAAATAGTTATAATATATGAATGTATGTGTATGTATATATGTACGTATTTAGATGCTTTTAAAAAAATTTCCTAATTGATCTGAAATTGCCAATATCTATTGGGATTGCTGGCAATTCCAAGGTGGATCACCAGCTGTGGCAGATTCTAACAAGATGAACAGGCTTTGGATTATAGACCTGGAAATTGGGAATATGACTTTTCTCCAAGAAATAGCCTAGTTAATTTCAAAGAGCCTTATAAAAAAGACTGACTGCAAGGTGTTAGTATTTTCAAGCATAGCAACCTTTGTACACTTTCTGTGATGTTGTCGTTTGGTCTACATGAATTTTACACCTATGAAATCAGATATCATTGAAATATTTTAAAATGTATTTTTAAAAATATCTTTCTAAATTAAAATAATTTGGGGACACTTTTTAAGTTCTCTACAAGGCAGAATTCTTGTCTTTCCCCTTTAATGCACGTAAGGTTTGAAAGGCCTAAGCCATCACCTAGTACAGATTTCAAGAAATGATGTTGTAATTCACAGTTGGAGTTCATAGTACATAGAGCTAGAAGGAGTCTCAGGAAGCCATCTAGTCAAACATACTCATTTTCCAGATGAGGACACTGAAGGGAAATTAAATACCTTGTGTGCCTGAGGTAGGATTTGAACCTAGGTTCTCAAACTCTAGTACCTGCTCATTCTACTCTACCATATTGTTGGCAGGCAAATACTGTACCAACAATGTGTGTGGTGTTTTTTTGAGGGAGGTGAGCATGGGGAAGAGAAGGCAAGAAATGCTCGATTTTACTTAAAGGTTAGTGAAAATTAAAATGTAATTCTTCTCTCATCCAAGTTCATGGACTTCTTGGATATCTTTGGTTTCTAGATAAAGAACTTCTCCTATAGCAGATTTTACTATAGTTCCAAAACTGGGCAAGTCATCTAATCCAACATGACAATTTTCCAACTGTCAAGTCATATCTTAACCATATTCTTTGCTGATTTTTCTCATTCGATTCAATTCAACCTGCACATAACAGGGTCCTTAATATGGCCAAGGCATTGTGCTGGGTACTGAGAATGAAAGGCCTAAATGAAATATAGTCCCAGCCCTGCTTCATCCAGAATCAGAATGAGCTCAACCCCATCCATAAATGAATATGTCTTATGTAAGCCAAAGTCTAAAACCATTTGAAATATTCTGGGAAGAGATCGAGCTATAAGATGTTAAGCCTCCTAAGGTGAGCACAACTGGTCTTTTTTTGTCATTAGGAAAGGGGGGACTTGACATGTTCACGTATATGATATTTGTGCTAATTAGAACCTAAACATATTAATAAAGGCAGGGACAAATCCTGTCTTATGGCCAATTCCCCCCCCCCAGTAAACATTTAGAAAATCTTATTAGGCTGACTTTATAAAGTCAGGGCAGTATTTCAAGAGATGTTCTCTTTTTCCTGAATCTCATACACACACACACACGTACTATCACCTTATGTGTGTTTTGCCTTTTACTTCATCATTTCATAATAAAAGTTAGCTTCTCTCAAAAAACAGACAGAAAACTTATAAGCCCTCCCATCTCTTAGATGAATAATAACGTAATACCAGCTTTAACAATGTGCTATATTGGCCAGGCAGGACAGGAATAGGATTCTGGCATAAGTGTTGTTGTCATTAAATAGCAGCGACATAAGCTGTTGTGTGACCTTCTTCCCCTGTATATATGATTGAGAATAGCACAAAAATTTTATTGGACATTTGATCCTTCTTGTATCACATCTTGTTTCTTCAATAATTGAAATATACCAAAAACAACCAACTTGGAGATTTAGAGCTTAATTGCACCTAGTGATTTACCCATTTTCTAAATTTGATCCTGTTGGGGCCAGCAGAAATAATGTTATACATGAGCCTGACACCCAATGTAACCATATAGGAAAACTTGACAGATTTGCCCAAATCCAGTACTATTTTAAGGACAGTCAGATTTCTAAACTAACCTGTTCTGGAGGCAGATTTGAGTCCTGTAAAAGCAAAATTCTGCCTTGAATTCTTAGTTAGAAAGTATTACTTATTAGAGAATAATATATTCTTTGTGTATTTTGTAGTGGCCCCATTAGAACTTTTTTTTTTTTCATGACACCTTTGCAAGAAATGAATAAGATACTAACATAATGCTAAATCAGGTATAATCTTAGTGGCTTTTTGGTCCAGCCAATATCTGAAGAATTCTTACTATGAGGAACAGGATCAAGAATTTAATTAAGTGCCTCCTGTGTGCCAGGCATGGTTTTTATGTACTTCACAAATTTCTCATTTGAGCTCACAAAAACTCTGGGAGATAGGTGCTATTATCATCATCCCATTTCATAGATGGAAAAACTGAGTCAGAGTAGTTAAGTGTCTTAGTAAATATCTGAGGCCTGATTTGAATTTAGGTCTTCCTGACCCCAGGCCTCAAATTCTATCCACTGTGACATCTAACTGATTCAGCAGGGAATCATCCAGTCTGCTTAAAAACCTCCCTTTAGGTTATAAACCAAACTACGTTTAACTTTTTTCATTTCTGTATTAGAGAAATTTAAGGTCCAAATTGTATCCTTTAACATGGAAATATTTAAGGTTAGTAAAAAAAAAGCACTTAGGACTAAAAATGCAGCCTATCAGTGCTTTGAAAACCGAAACACTATTTGGAATTAGTTACTTTGCTAAAGAAAGTTAGATTTGAAGGTAAAGTAGGGGCATTCTTCTTTTGACTGTACATCCACAATGCCTATTTACTATTTCTTATAAAAATCAGCAAACATTATTAGAGGCTTAATATGTGCCAGACCCTGTACCTGAGTAGTAGGAATACAAAAGAAAAGAGCTCCTGCCTTCAAAGAGCTTATATTCTAGTGGAGGAGATTTCATGTACACATATTGGTACATTCAGACTATGTGGAGGGTAGCCTTAGGTTTCTGATCATTTCAGCCATGAAAGTCAGCCTGTGTAGAGGTGCAGAGATGGAATGTCATCTCTGAGAAACTGCAAGTAAGCCAATGTGGTTAGACTGCAGAGTGGGTGTTGGGTGGTTACATTTTAGAAAACTAGAAAGATAGTAAAGGGGCTAGGTTGTGAAGAGCTTTAGGTACTAAACTAATTTATATATGATCTTACAGAGAATTGGGACCTATTGGAGTTTATAAAGCAGGAGGGGGAGTGATGTGAGCAGGTCTGTACTTTAGGACAATTACTTTGATAACTTTGTGGAGGATAAATTCGTGGTGAGGAGGTATATTTGAGGTAGGGAGACCAATTATGAGGCATACTGAGGGTGTTGAGGGCCTGAAACTAGGGTGTTATCTATAGCCAAGGGAGATAGAAAGGAGACGTGGCAAATGACTGGGTATACCGCTGGGGTGGGGAGAGTGAGGAGTCAAGGATGACATTGAAGTGACAAACTTAGGTGACCTGAACTGTGGTGGTGATCCTTCTGTTTTAGTCATGTTGAGTTTGTGCTGCCTCTGGGATATCCAGTTTGAAATGTCTGATGGGTGAATGGTGATAAAGGACTAGAACTCAGGAGAGAGATTAGGGCTGAGTACAACACAAACTATAGGGGGAGAGGGTGGGAGAAAATGTCCAGAAGTTTGTTTAGCAAGAAATCCTTCTAAAACTTAAGCTGCAGTTTTTCATGGCACCTCAATCCCTGTGAATGAGGAAACTAAACATCTTGAAAAAGAGACAGATTTTCTTTGCAAGAGATAAAAGGATGAGTGTTGGAGGACTTGAGGCTGACATTGGTATGTTCCAGGAAAGGAATAAAACTCTAGCCTCTTTCACAGAGTGAATCCCTTGCCTAGGACTCCACCACACTAATCGTTTCCTTAACCCTTTCCCAGATTGCCCTCTTCCAGTTGGAGTCTCCATTAAAACTGAGCCTTAGGATAAAGCAAGATTGGACTTAAAAGGAGTTTGTATAAATTAGGTGGGTCTTTATAAGTGAAGGAATTCAGCTGCCTAGTAGGTGATAGAAGCTAGTGGAGGCAGCCTTGCTGCTTGACTTACAGTGATTTCACTGCTTTAGCTTTTTTTCTGAGAAGTTTACAGTGAAAAGTGCAGGCTTTTTTAATTAAAATATTGAGTAGCCTTCCTTGAACTTTTTTTTTTAATCCTATTTCACTGTGATGGAGGGAGCTAGTGAAAGAGAAAAAGCAAATTCTGGATCTGTTCAAATGGAATTTGACCTACCTCCACTTTAGTTTCCAAAGAGAACAAACCAATATATCAGTGTGGATCTATCTTTCAAAAGTCATTGTTTTACTATAAGTGAATCTAAAAACTGGATAGTTTGATAGAGGGCATCCTATTGAATCTGATTTTTTTTAAAGGTTTTTCATTTCATTAGGAAAGCTTTAATGCACTAAGAAATGGTGCCACTGCTAAAGCAGAATGGCTGGCTAAATGTATTTTTTAATTCCTGGAAATGTACAGAATCAGAAGCAAACTGAATTGGTACAGAAATATGCCATTAATGATGAGATAAACTTGGGAAATACCAAAGCAATTTGAGATAATCCCTGAACATGCTTTTCCCCCCTTTATATTAGAATGATAAATAGCTTTTAATTATTTCTAGTTATATGGGTTTTTGTCATTTTCCCAAACAAATACAAAGCTATCACTTTGAAAGCTTTTTCAACTGTTAGGTTCTTCTCACATTTTTTGTATTCTATTTGCCATTTTTATCCCCTACTACTTCCCTTTATCGTAACCATGTATCCAATGATGCTCCTTACACAGCCTTTTGTCTGAGTTCTTGCTGTTATCCTTCCTTCCTTTTCTGTATTTTTTTCTCAAAAAACAAGCTTTAAACCTGATTCACTCTGGATCTCATGGGTGGGATAACATTAGGTCCCTGCCCAAGCACTACTTAATGGTTATTTTTTAGGCCCTCCTGGCTCAGAGTGAATGTAAATAGTAACTTTCTCTTTTTGGCCAGCAACCTTGAGGATCTTCCCCTGTCAGTTTCATTTGATTTGATTTTTTTGATTAAAGGGGCAATCCCTTGACTCACTCCTTAAAGAGGCCCATTCACTAAATGGGCATTGCCTCACTCAAAGTGAGAACCTGAAAAGACCTTATGCTAATAAGAGGACCAAGGTCTCCCACTGCATCCTAGACTGTCTCCAGTTGTCCTGATCGATATCTGGCCACTGGACCCAGATGGCTCTAGAGGAGAAAGTGAGGCTGGTGACTTTGCACAGCCCTCTCTCACTCAAATCAAAGTCAATTGCAAGTCATGTCATCATCTCCCCGATGTTGTGATCCTCTTTGAGAATTGAAAACAAACGAACACACACACACACACACACACTCACACACAAGGCCTCAGTGAAGGATTGGCCTTTTCTCTGTAATACAAAGTTGCCAGACTTTGATCTGGTGAATGGGAGTAAGAGTTAGAAAACTCAATTTTTGTTTTTAACTTTTCTTTGAATAATTATGTGATCCAGAAGCAGTCAATTTAATACATAGATACATATGTGTGTATACATACAAAAATACATACATGCATGAATATATATTTATTTTGATTTTTCTTAGATTCACCAGCTATGTCTTTCTCTTTCTACCAGTTTTCTCTTTTTACCTGCTAATTTATTCCCAGAAATGGTATTACTGAGGTTTAATAAGAGTATAGATTGTATTGATTTCTTTGAAGTAAAAAAAAAATACATTGTGAAATGCTCTCCTTTTAATCTAGGGAGACAGTTTGTGCCTTCTCAGCTATGCAGGTAGAGACTTTTTTTTAAGGAGACAGTAGCCTTATTTTACAAAAGTCCTTTGACATTCACATCATCTAGTGAAAGCATTTGAAAACAGTTGCAGCTATTGATACTAAGTCACTGGGAAGCCCTCCAAACTCAGTCTTGAAAGTGATTTTAGTTTTTCATTGGTGTGACATTCTATGCCAATAGATCAAAGCAGTTACCTGAAAAGGTAACTTTATGTATTCAGATGTTAAGTATCCTATTGACTATGAGGTGCATTGCTAGATTTTTCAGAAAAGGAAATTAATAATTCATCATACTGACCTATAAAAGTATCTTTATTGCATGTTAATTTTATTTTTCATAGAGGATTCATAATTTGGGTGGATCATTTCACATCCCAAAATTTCATATATGGAGGAATATTCAGGTATGGTCCTCAACCAGTGGAGATCAGTAACTCACTGCAATTTTATATTCTTAGAGAATCTCCTGGGTTAAGTGGCTTGTTTGTGGTCATACAGCAAATATGTGTTAAAGGCAAGACTTTGAACCCAGTTCTTCCTGACCCCAAGAGTGACTCTCTAAAGGTTATGCCACTGCCTCATTGTGTTATCAAATTGATTGACATGTGTTCATTACAAGGAACTATTAACCATGTAAAGTTTTAAAGCAACCTCCTTTTCCTTCCTTTGGACAAAAAAGATAAGCACTGGTACCTTGTGATGGATATTTAGTATTTATAATTTTATTTAACTCATACACAGTAATTGTTATTTAAGGGACACATTTTTTTTTATCCATCTATGAATTTCCTTTAGAGGCATGACATGAAGGAAATAGTGATTTAAACTATAGAGTATGGGATGGAACATAATTTTATCTCTGGATTCTTGTTCAACATCTAAGTCACAGTAATACTGTAGTTATGGTTTAATGGTATAGTCAAGTCCTATTCAAGACATCTTGCTGAATTTAGTATAATATATTGTGATTGGCAGACTTTGTTCATTTTCAGCCTAAAAATGATATAATTGTATTGTTATGGTTCAGAATTCAGTGGAGTGGGTGGAAGTGAGCTTGCTCTAGAGGTCTAAGCCAAAATTACTGCTAATCCTTCTGAATTCTGAATTCATTAGTCTGTATCAAATGTCCTCAAGCTTAGCTTCTTAGTCTCTTCCTGTTTTGTAAGGATTGGCACACACGGAAAAGTACGTGCTGCTTTTTATGTTAAAAGTAAAGTCCTGTAAATACCACTGGAGCTCTCCTACCTTAAATACTGGGTTAAAGAAAAATTACATTTTTAAAGTACGTACAAGTAGGAAGGGGATTTTTCAAAGCAGTTCCAGTTGAAAGTAATTCATTTTGAGAGGAAACTCATTATTTGAATGTGTTTCTTTTCCAAGGTCTTTGTGGATGATTTTATTCTCTAAAAACCCTGCCTTAATGTTAACATGTTCGGTACATGTTGATATTTGTATGTGATTTCCTTTGATTTATTTTTAACTCTGATAGTATGAGCCAGTGAAACAGAGTCTGTGGGGAAGAAGTTGAATTATCTCTCAGATGGAAATGTGCCCATATTCTGAAAAAAGATAACAGATTCCATTTGTGTTTTTTGTTCTTCCCCCAATCCCCTTTTCTTCCTAAGTCATAGATTTAGAGCTAGATTCTAAACTATTATGATTTGTGTGACTGTTTTGTATGTCCAGCTAATGTGCAATTCTATTATATACTCAAAACTTTGTGTAGTAGCTTTCTAGAGTGATATAAAAGTAACATGGTATACAGGCCCTCATTTGCACAGAGTTCAGCATTCAGAATAGAGATTTGCCCATTTTGAACTGTCAGCTTAGGTAATCAAAATATTGAGGTCTAAGGGTGCTGGGAATCCCAAAATTCAGGGGCAAAAGACATGGGTCCTGCCTCGAAAGAATTTGACTCAAGCCTTCTTTCAGAGACGGTTTATTAAAACACCTCTTGGGGTGAGCAAGATTCCTAGTGAGTCTGCACTATTGGCTAGATTTTAAGAATCTGAGCAGAGACAAGGTTTATTATATCGCCAATAGAATAGGGCCAGACTCTTAAGGAGTCTGAGTACTTTAATGGAGGCAAGATGGACCTTTTATACAGAAAGACTGAGAAGATCTGAATGTGACCTAGGAGTGGCCAAGTAGTCTCGGGTGACTGGGAGGTAACAGAGAAGGACCCAGAAGGGCTGGGGGCCCCTGCCAATGCCAGGGACCTGGGCTAGGTGGAAGGGGTCTAGATGAAATTAAAAGTGGGAAATGGCCAGGGCTAGTCCTGTCCATGGGATTTTCTTGGCAAAGATAATGGAGTGGTTTGCCATTTCCTTCTCCAGTGGATTGAGGCAAACAGAGCTTAAGTGACTTAACCAGGGTAATACAACTAGCGTCTGAGACTGGATTTGATATCAGGTCTTACTTGGCTCCACACTCAATTCTCTATTCACTGAACCACCTAGCTGCCACCTTTAAGTCTACACACCTGCTATTCCCAGGTGGTCTCTCATCCAAATACTAACCAGGCCTGACCCTTCTTAGCTTCCAAGATCAAACAAGATTGGGCATTTTAAGGGTGGTGTCACCATAGATCAAATCATGGAATTACAATATCTTTGCTCCTTTTCATGCTTATAAAATACCTAAAAAGTGATAAATCTCTTAAAGCAAACTCAGATTTTTTGGAAGAATGAAGTCTTAGTTTCCTTGTCGCAGCTCAAAGAACATACTGACTATAATTTTTTGTGACTAAAAATACCAACCGCAGTCTGTCAGATTTACCTCTTTCTTTCTTATCACAGTACTTCCAAATGGTGACTTAGGTAGAAAAAAAAGGGTATTTATCATTGGAATACTTAGACTGTTGGATTCTTGATATGAGGCAACATGGCACAGTGTGGATAAAATTGCTTCCGAGTCTGGAAGACTCAGGCTCATGGCTCATCTCTGAGGCCTATTTTGTGACTGACCCTTAGCAAGACTTTAAACTTCTTATTGCCTCAGGCATCTCTACAACTAGAACAAATACTTACCTGCATTTATAGAGGGAAATTTCTCCTGGAGAGTGCCTTACACAGATAAAATCCTAAAATTTGGACCCACACATACACCATCTCACCAAAAAACTATGCTGCGGTGACAAGGGCATTCTCATTTTACCTCTGAACTTAACTGGAAAAGATTTTAGTTTATTTTGTTGCAAAGGATTGTTTTTTGTTTGTTTTCAGGTGGAAGGGAGAGAAATGCTTGTTTTTGGAAAAAAAAAATTTCAGAAAGAAAGCTATAAGGTACTTTAAATTGGCAAAAGCCAGAACTCATTGAACTATATAAATATATATAAAGTCATATATAAATAGGACTTTAGCAAAAATGGTTGACAGTAAATAATTTATTTCTTAACCATTCAACAGCATCATATTATAGTAAAAAGAATTGTAAACCAAGAGTTCAGGGAACTGGGTTCCAGTCTAGGCTTTGCCTCTAACTAGCAACATTCAGGGCTGCAGTTTCCTCATCTATGAAAGGAGGAGGTTTACTCAGATGTTTTCTGATGAACTTTGTAGCACTAAAATTTTTGTGATTTTTAAGGTAATGTGAATGAGTCATAACACATGACGAGAAAATGAAGTGAGAACCAATCCATAATTACTTATATTTTCTAGTAAATTATTAATATGTTTTAGGTTTATAACTCCAAAAGACAATTTTATAGCATTTTAAAATTATATGAGAGCTGAGATTCTTCTATTCTTCTTGTTCCCCTAAAATACATATAGAAAATTGTCTAGCAATTCATTGAGTTAAAATGAATTAACAGGTAATTCTAGAATTTACATGGAATATCAAAGAATAGCATAAAGGCCAGAAGTAGGGAAAAAGATAGACTGAGTGAAGTTCGTAACTGGTTATTTAGAGACCTGAATAGAGGCAGCTAGGTGCACAGTGGATAGAGCGCTGGCCTTGAAGTCAGGAGGACCTGAGTTCAAATTCAGCCTCAGACCAAACACTTGACACTTACTAGCTGTGTGACTCTGGGCAAATCACTTAACCCCAGTTGCCTAAAAAGAAAAAGGAAAAAAAAGATAGACCTGAATAATTTGTTCATGAATCAATAAGTTGACAAGATTTAACAAAAATTATATTATGTTAATAAACTTTAATCAAATTAAGTGAACCTGTTCTTGAGTAGTTTGGATTAAAATTTAAGGTTGATTGCTTTAAGGATTGCTTTTGCATGTTTATGCTGTTCTTAGTTCCACAGCTAATTTCCTATTTGAGACTTTGAAAGCTCAATCTATCAGAAATAATTGATCATGGATAGTTACATGTCAATTGCAAAAGTAGTCCTATTAGGGCTATTTGAATCATTGATCTGATTTCTGAGTTATCCTTCCTTGTGTAATTTGCTTTTTGGCTCTTTGTGCCAAGTTTTCCAGCCTTCATCCAGGGAAAGAGTGATGCACAAAATAAATCTAAGTATGTTTTTGAATTGACCCCTCAAGTTATCCATATATAGGGCAATAATTGTTTTTCAATTTTAGGATAGTATTCCTTTTCTTTTTATCAATGGTGAAGGGAGTAAGAATTAATATAGGCCTTACTCTGTGCCAGATACTGTGTTAAGCACTTCAAAAAATGTTATCTCATTTGATCCTGTAGGTGATGTTATTGTTCCCATTTTACAGTTAAAGTAACTGTAGCCTGTGAAGGTTAAGTGACTTGCCCTGGGTCACACAGTAAGTGTCTGAGGCTGTATTTGAAGTGAAGTCTTGCTAACTCTGGGCCCAGCACTCTATCCACTGCACCCCTAACAGTCTTTGTTCAGACTGCCCACAGAGGATGTTCTGAGTTTTTTACCCCCTTTTTACCTGTGGTATTATTGTCCTTTTGAAAAGGACTGCTTAAATGAAAACCTGTTTTCCTTAAAAAGGTATCAAGGCTTCCTTGCAAAACAAAAGACTTTTTGTGAGTATGAAGAATGATGGCACTACATATAAGGAAAAAACCTGTTAGGTTTTTACTCAGATGGTCTGTGGCAATAATAGGATAAAAACCAGTGTGATTATGGCTTTTTCTCTTTCTTTCTTTCTTTTCTTTTTTTTTTTTTTTTGGTCAAGAAGTCCCTCCAAAATAGGGATTTGTAAGTAATCTAGTTTATTTGCTGAGAGGTGCTTTTAATTTTAAAATCCAGCTATTAGGTTCTTTAAAATAGAAACTCATTTCTTTTCTGGCTTTTGCTTTCAAGGCAAGTAAATTATCTGGGGATTTCTAGTGGCTTATAATTGACAATTGTGGTATGCTACCCCATTTCAAAAGTCATCCTTTAAGTTTTAAACATGATTTTCACCCCACAAACAGTGCCCCTAAGCCATTGACATTTCTTAGCCAGCCTTCCAGAAAGGGCAACAATTTCTTTATGTTTTAAAGAAAAAAAAAATTAGGCCTGATTTGTCATCTTAGCTATGCTACTAACTAGGGTGACCTTGGGCAAGTCACTTTATTTCTTAGCGTCCCAGTTTCCTAAATCATAAAAGAGAACAATTTGAACTAAATGATCTCTTTGAAGTCCTTTCCAGTTCTGAAAATTTAATGTCCAAAGTTGTCAATGTCAAATTAATTATTTTGGTGTGTAGCCAATCTGAAAATTAGGTGTGTAGGATAGTCTTCTCAGTATATTCATGTGTTAAAAACATGTTCCTCCTATCCAAAATACAGAGACAGAACCTCATACTCTTGATATAATTTGGGGTTTATTAATAACACATAAACAAAAAACAGTGAGGGTGCATTTTTGACTCCCTGTCACCTGGGTTTTGTTTCTGGTGCTGAATGAACAAATGTGATCATCCCAGGCAGCAAACAAGCCTTGCCCAGAACTTTGCAAGCTCCTCCTGGGTATATGAGGTGGGAAGGAAGGAAAGGAATAAGCATTTATATAGCCTCAACTATGTGCAAGGGACAAATGTTATCTCATCTGATCCTTAAAACTAGTAAGTGTCCAAGGATGGATTTGAACTCGGGTCTCCCTGATTCCAGGACCAATGCTCTATCTATAATGCTACCTAGCTGGAAGTAGGAAGAGTATTGGGTTCTTTGAGACTTTATGTTGAGTTAGACAAAGGGAGCTGGAACTTAGTCTCTAAAGTAAGCAGACCTAGCCAGTTAAGGAGAAACCCATAGGGTTTGGTAGAATTCCATCAGTGTTATGTATGGGCTGCACCTAATGGTATCCTTAGGTATTCTAGCTGTTTCTCTTTCCCTGAGAGTAGAGACCCTGAGAGAAATAGGAAAGGAAAGCTCCCCATTGGGAATCCTGTTCAACTACAGAGAAAAGGAGGTATATAGTAAATGTAAAAGAAGATATGGCAGCAACTAAGGTGGTTGTCTTAAAAGATTTTGAATCTTCTATCCTGTTTATTGGGCACCACTGCCTTAGGTTCAGGCCAAATAATCTTAATGGTTCACATCTAACTACATAAATCTTAATGGTTCACAGCTAACTACATAAAGAAATGAGGGGTCTGGCAGACAGATGATTTGTGGCATAATTATGAAGATGTAGTCTAAATTCTTTACCTTTGTCACAATTATTCACAAATACACTTGTCATTGATTTTTATTTAATTTTTTAAATTAAGAAAGTTTTCTCTGTTTCCCACCTCTGCCTTCATTGAGAAAGAAAAAAATAAAAATTAAACCTTATTAACACATATTCACAGTCAAGCAAAAAAAAATTCCTACATTGGTCATGTCCAAAAATTTATGATTCATTCTGCATTTTGAGTCTACCACCTCTCTATCAGGAGATGGCTGATATTCTTCATCATAGGACCTTTGGAATCATGGTTGGCAATTGCATTGATAAGAGTTCTTAAGTTTTTCAAAGTTTTTTGTTTTGTTTTATAGTGTTATTGTATACATTGTTCTCTTGGTTCTACTCAGCTTCATTTTGCATCAGTTTATATAAATCTTCCTAGGTTTTTTTCAAACTATACATTTAATTTCATTTTTTGAGTGAATATTTCTTTTGCTTTGTTTCACTATATTTTCCATTAAAAATCTCTTTTCTTCCCCTCTCATCTCCCCTGTCAATTGTCATTTGTGTTTTTACAAATATTTATTTTTTCCTGTCTACTATTTTGCAAAGATAGGGACCATACCTCATTGCTTTTTAAGTTTTTACTCTCAAAGTACATACATAGAGTGAGTGGTCAATTTGTGAAGAGATGATGATGATGATGATATATATATATATATATATTTAGATAGATAGATAGATAGATATGTCTAATTTGGATTCTATGGTTTTGATATTTTCAAAATTATATCCCTTGAGTTGAGTGAACCTTATTGCTACATGTAATTCTAATATCTTCCCATAATAGCACCCCTGAATATTGCACATATATAGGACAACTAAACAATTGACATTTGTCTTACACCTGTCTCAATATGACTAATCATTTCATAAAGGAGTATTAAAATCACTGTAAATTCACTATTATAACTGCATCTTCACAAGAGCATTTTTAGTACTTACATAAATTTCTGTTGATCATGATTAAGATGAGTCATGTACAAAGATTACCTTGCTTTATTGAGTCTTTAATATATCACCACTATAACCTGATCTTTAAATTGGACTGAATCCTATCTCATTCTCCTTTTCGTACCTTCTACTGGTATATAAAACCAGGGGGTGGGGAGCTTGGCAATTTTTGCCTTCTGCTCTGAGAATGAGTCATCTTTTGTAGGTTGAATTCCAAATGCACAGTAGTTACTTATGACTCCTCCTAAACACTGTTCATTTCTTTTGGTAGATATTTTTACCATCTCTTGGCATTAGAAAAACCAAAATGGCAGCTTAGGGAATTCATCTTCTTCCATTATTTGCCTCAAGTCTTTTTTGGATGCAGACAAGGTATAAGCAAAATGTCCACTATTTCTACTCCATTACAATTAAAAGATTTTACAAAAAAGTTGGCAGTTGTGTTTCTGGACATCTCACCGATGTTAACAGGTTGCTTCGTCCTTGACATGTAACTGGAGTTAGTCATTGAAGATATCTGTTGTACAGGTAGAAAAACTAAAAGCCTTAATAGATTTAACTGTTCATGGGCTATGTGTCCATCTAATTGTCCAGAAAGGTTCCTGATCCCTTGGGATCTGAAGTGATGCTATTCCTCCAGGTCCTAGATCCCTTGTGACCAAACTGATACTGTTCCTCAGGGCTTCCTATGCCTCGGGACCAAAGGTGCTCCTCTCTACCCTTGAACTATAACACAGATTAATATTATTATTATTATTATTATTATTATTATTATTATTATTATTATTATTTTAATCTAAAATCCTCTGATCCCACACTTACTTGCCTGGATTTCAGCTGGACTTTAAGATGTTTTACGACGGAAGATTTTGAATATTATACTGTACATTTTCTGATTATTTAAAAAATCCTAGACTCATAGCAAATCAATATTTTTGAAGACATCATGTATTATAATTGGCACTTAAAAAAACTCTCATTCTCATGTACCTATATAGGCAACTAGGTGCCACAGTGCTGAGCCTAAAGTGAGGAAGATCCGAGTTCTAATAGAGACTCAGACCCTTACTAGCTGTGTGACCCTGGGCAAGTCACCTAACCTCTACTGTCTTAAGTTTCCTCAAGTATAAAATAAGGATAATAATAGCACCTTCCTTCCAGGGTTGTTGTAAGGATCAAATGAGATAATATTTTCGAAGTGCTTAGCACAGTGCTTGGCACACAGTAGGTACAATCTAAATGTTTATTGTTATTATATGCCTCCCAAACAGTTGATAACATTTCATATTGGCCTTGTGATCAGGAGTGATCTAAGAAGTGACTGGAAAGGATGAGTTTCCTTGAGTCAGTGGGAGGTTCTAATCGAAAGATAATCAGAATTCCAATCCCAAAACTACTCAGTGTTATCGGCATTCATTTGGGTGCTTATCCTATGCCCCCGGTAAAATGTAAGCTCTCTGAGGGCATGGAATGTTTTGCTTGTTTTCGTCTTTATATCAAGAGCATCTAGAGCCATACAGTACACATATAGGGTACCCTAAAATGTTGGAAAGTTTCAATCGCTGAAAAGTTTTAAGCTCTTAAAGCTTGAAATTCCACTGAGATTTTTAGAACACCCTCTATTAAACACAGTAAGTGCTTGAGTGAAATTGAATCAGGAGGAGTGTATGTAGTATTACTCAGCACTCAGTCAGGTAGTTGGTCGAGAGTCTGTATTGAAAGGTTAGATTTATCCCATACCCCCACTATGTCTCCCTCTCTGCCTCCCCGGAACAGGTTGTTTAGGCACTGAAAGTACCTGTGTTCTACCACTCCCAGTTGCTGGAGCAGCAAGTTCCCCACAAGGCCATGGGTGATAGGAATTGAGGTATATACCTCAGTGGCCCTTCCTCTTCAAAGATCAGATAATACCAGAAACAGCCTAAAGGAACTCCAAAAATCTGCTTTAGAAGTTTGCCTCAGTTGAAGTTTCATTCATTGCTTCTTAAGGTTGTAATGATAGAAGTCTGACTAGGGAATGTTGAAGTGCATGAAGTCCTATGAAAAGCAGGATGGGTGAGGAGTTAGAATAGAAAATAATAAAGAATCAAAATTTTATTCCCTACTTAGTCAACAACATTGAGCAGACTACTTAAACTTTGTTGGTCCTAGAATTACGGATAAACATGATAATGTGTTGGCTGCCTACTCTAAAAGGTGCTAGGAAATTTAGTGAGAGGTATTTATTTTGATTGCTTGTTGAGTATTTTGACATTTGGGACAGAAGGTACTATTTAAGCAGAAAATGCAAAGTACCTGTTTTTCTGAATTCCTGCATTAGTCATTCATAAGATGAAATGACCTATCAAATTTATGACATGCAATAAGATTTGTCTACTGAAGAAGCATTAAGTTGAAAAAACAACCTTCCACCCTTGAAAAAAGTGTTAGAGTAAACACATAATCATAGGCATTTGTGTAGTGCTTCAGAGGCAGTGAAATCTTTTGCCATGGAAATAGTTGGAGCAAAGGAATTAATTTTTTTTTTAAAAAGGCCTTGAGTCCTTTGTAGCCCCTTGCCACTTCTACAGTGACAGTGGCAGAAAAGCAAAAAATGGAGTGGAGAATGCTAATAATCACACTTTTAATGCATCTATTAATTTTAATTTTGCTGCTGGTAAGTGTGAGAGCTTTGACCAGCAACAAATGAGTGGGCAAAATACTGGAGGAATTGAACCATTTCAAATGTGGTAATGTATAGAGTATGGGGGTGGGGGGAGGGAATGTTGGTAGAGTGTTGGGGAAGAGAAGAAAACATTGGAAATAACTGTTGTGACGTATGGGACAAAGAATCATGTATAAGGAACCAAATAAAAAACTTAATAATGAAAAATAAAAGATATTGCTCATTCACTGAATGATTTCTGACATTTCAGTGTTAAACCATTATTGAGAGAGCCCCCTTTTTTTTGAAGTATGTAAAAAAAGTAAGGAGATTAATTTGCTTGTTAGAAAGTGAGATTTTTCTTTCTGGATAAACATTTATATTCTGTTCGTTCTGACTTGCTCTACCTACATTTATGGTATAGTGAAAGAGTACTGGACTAGATTTCAGGGGGAAATAAAAAAACAGCAAACCTCAATTTCTACCCTTAGTTCACAGTACCTGACATGTAGTAGGTGATTAATAAATGCTTATTGACTGGACTGACTGCTTTCTGCTGCTAAATAGCTTGGCTGCCTTAGGCAAGTTATTTAGCTTTTCTGATTGCTTTCTCATCCAGAAAATGGATGTTTTTACTACCTACTGTGCAGGTTTGTTCTGAGACTGAAATGAGAATATGTATGTAAAATAATTGGTCACCATCCCCCACTCTATCAATGTCATCTTTTGTTTATAGGAACTCATTTGTTTCGGAACATAGTTATTTGCTGTTTTGTGAGAGTTGTTAGATGATTACTATTTGAAATAAAAATCCATTGCACAAAGATACCCAGCAAATGTGGTAATTGAGTTCACTCTAGGTAAGAGCTAAAGTGGCCTGGATTAGAAATGTCATCAAAGATGGATAGGAAATAATATAACCTGAAGAGGCAACATGGGTAGTGAAATAATCTGTATTTGAAATATGAGGACCCAGATTTGAATTCTGCCACTGCCACTTAGCTCCGGTATGACTTTAGCAAGTCCTTCGTATGACTTAATTTTCATCATCTGTGAAATAAAATAGTTGTTTTCAACAACAAATAGTTGTTTCCCTTCCAACTCTAGGTTCTTTTTTTTTTTTTTAACAAGTGATTTAAAATATCCTGATTTTTTGATAGAGCAAACTAGAGGCATCAGGAATTTTATTCAAGTCCTGCTTTTTTTGACTGATCGATTACATGATTCTGGATGAGTCCCCTTAACCTCTTTGTGTTTCAGGTCATTTTCTAGGGTCTTAGCTACTAAGCCATGGATGGGTTTAGATCTCTACCTCTGGGGGGAGCTCTTTCTACTGATGAGATCACAGATCTTCCCCGAATTTGAGTATATATTATTGTGTAAATAATTATTACTATTAGCATTTTCACATATATCATATAGCCACAATAACATGACATTGAGCAAGTCACCTGCCAAATTTGGGTTTTAGTTTCTTCACACATAAAATAAGGGGATTGAACCAGATGATTCTTCAGGCCTCTTCCCATCTCTGAATCTGAGTTTATGACCTTGTGGAAGATGGGTAGGATGAGTTATTTTTAGTATACTTTAATCAACTTATTGTAAGATTTGTGTAAGAAGCTTCATTACTTAACTATCTACACTCACAAAACCAATTTAACAGTTTTCCCCTCTGTTGCATTTGAGTAAATTAATTTAAATCGCTTAAATGTCTGTGGTAGCTTATCAATTATTCCTTCACTCTCTGCTTTCACTTTCTTTTTTTGGCCATGCATCCCTAGCTGATCAAAGTACACATTTTTCCTTTATAGTCCAGTCAGGCTGTACTTTGGTCCCCTGGTTCTAGGTTTCCTTGCCTCCCATTAGTTCACATAGGTCTTATTCGATTTCTTTTTGTCCTCTGGATGCCTTAATTAAGGTTAATTGTATTATCCTTTTCTTTTATTCTGTAAGGGAAAAGATACCATTCATTTGTGTACTGGAAGGTGATGGTAGGAGTCTGAGGAACTTTTTCACTCCAGAAGCATCATCTTTTTATAGAGCACTTTGAAAGATGGCCATTATGCTGAGTGGAGAATACACCAGAAAAACAGGTAGAAAGAACACTTGGCTTTGGTGTCAAAGGACCTAGGTTTAAATCCTGCCTCTGATGCTTATGCCTTGTGTGACTTTGAACAAGTTACTTCACCTCCTGGGCCTCAGTTACATCAGATATAAAAAGATGGGCTGAGTCCCTACCACCTCCAAATATTTGCTTCTGTTAATTCCAGGATATGATTACCTCTGCATCTACTTTGTAGTCCTTTTTGCCTTTTAGGACCATAGAATCCTTCTCAGCAACTTCAGTATACATCTTGCACTCTGGTGTCACAGTTCCTTTTTTAGTGACTTCCTTCCTTCTCCAAGCCACTTACTGACATAAACACATTCTAAAACTCATAATCACTAAGAATGGAACTACCTCCAAGACCCTCACTCCAAAATTTCCTTCTCTGCCTTCTATTCCTTCATTCTTCCTGAGAATTGATCTTTCCCATCATGATCTTCTACTCTTTAATCTCTTTCTTTCCCCAAATCCATTACTAACACCCTGGCTTTATTTGCTTTCTTACCTATCCTGGATGCCATCGCCAGCTGCTTCAGTAATGCATTTACCAATAGCCCAGAATTTCTCAACTGCTTGGCCTTCTGTGATGCTCATTCTGCTAATCCTTGGCTCTGAGTAACCCACACTATCTGTTTGTTTTCTCCTCTTCTGACTATCTCTGAGAAGAAAGAGAATAGCTAGTGAAATATTAAAGTATGCACTTTGTGTTTTCAACTTTGGTATCACCCATGGTGCCCTTTGCATGAGTACTCTCTGTACAGATGCACATTGTAGACAATTTTATTAGTTGTTGTGGCCAAAAAATTCATCACCTAATGTCCAGCCTCCTGGTGATAAGCCTCTCTGAACTTAATTAGATTTGTTTTCTTCCTTACCACTTCCATCCTCAGCTCACCCCTGGCCCAGACTTCCCTCTATCTGTGAATGGTACCACCATCCTCCTAGTCATCTAGCTTCATCAAGCCTTTATTCTCCTCCACCTCGCATGCACTCCCTTGTAAAATCATATTGATTTTTTTCTCCATGTCATCTGTCACATCTGTCTCCTTTACTCATACAGCTATCACCTTATTAGTTCAGGCCTTCATCATCTTTGGTTCTAGACTATTGCAGTAGCCTCCTAATTAATCTCTCTGCATCATATTTCTTTCCAGTCATGTGTTCTCCACACAGTTGCCTAAGTAGTTTTTCCTAACTCTCAGATATGATTATGTTATTCCCCCTATTCAGTAAATTCTATTTGCTCCTTGTTCCCTCAAGAACCAAATAACACCTCTGGTTGGCATTTACATCCCTTTACGACTTGGACCCAACCAACTTTTCTAACTTTATTAAACATTACTCTCCTAAGAGCATCCTGTGGTCCAAGCAGATTCTTAGAAGCAGAGTAGGCATATTGGTAGACTGGGTTTTGTCCAGTCTTAAAGATGGCTTCTACAATAGTTTTATTTTTGTTTTGTTTTAAGGAAAGTCAGTAGAATGTAGTGGACAGAACCCTTAAATTATAGTCAGACCTGGGTTTGGGTTCTAGCTCTGCCATTGACTGACTGTGACCTTTGGCAAATCCCTTAACCACTCTAGACCTCAATTTCCTTATGTGCAAAATGAAGGAATTGTACCAGGTGATCTTTACTATTAAATCTATAGTCCCATGAGCTTTTAAAATAAGAACGATAGTTCTTGACGTTCCTATGCCAACTCAAGGTTGGTGTGAAGATCAAATGAGATAATATATGGGAAGGTAGAGTGTAAATAGTAAAAGTTCAAACTCTACCAATGTAAATTGTCAGTTGCGTGTGTGGTTTCTTTTTTTTTAATCTGTTTGCAGAATCTTCTACTGGTCCACAATAATAGCTCCATGGATCATTTTGTTTATACAATGAATTTTCTTTCTGAATAGTTAGTGAGTAAAATCCACAGGCTTTGTTTAACACAATGAAATTGCTAATTTAGCATTTGTGCCTGTACTGTAAGCTGGTTCTTTGTTTCTCTTTTAGAAAACTGCTTCTAGATGGCTCACATTCCTGTCTTCCTAAACGACTGCATAGAAAATGCTGCCATATGGCTTGAGGAGGGAGTGATTGACAATAATTAAGTTTATGCTGAAATTTTAATGAGGTTCCCCCTCCTCTTTTTCAATTTGAAGTAAACTCATGCAAAGCACTGTGTTCTTTATAAATACCCAGCTGCCTAAAGCATAATATTTTTTCATTAGTACATCAAGTCCTAGCTCTGGCTTAAGCTTCATTTGCTGTCATAAGATGAACCTGCATTTAAAATTGGAAAAAAAAAAAAACCAAACCACCTGTCAGGCCTAATGCCTCAATAGGTAGTTCTTAGTGCTGCTGTGTGGGCAGCGTCGCACAGTGAACATAAAATTAAGCTCTGTGTGGGTTCAAGTTTGCAGCAAGGCCTCTCACTGGGATGAGCATGTAATAATTACTCCAAAGTAGGGCCTCCTTCCCCCTACTTCTCAATGTATGTTAAGCACATACCATAACCTTTTCAAAAAACATTTCCTGGTCTGTTTTCCATGACGCTAAAATTGCCTTAAACTTGGTGGATGATTCAATTTAAAGTGAGTGCCTAAGAACTGAAGAACTCTCATAAATATCAGAGATGGAACTTGAAGAAGACCCAGGTCTTATCGACTCCCAAGTACTGTACTCTATTCACTCTGCTAAACAAAGCTGTTTTTTAATCACCTACAAGGCAGTTGAATTGCTGACTGCTATCCTCTGTGTTGTCATCCTTTTGGGGCCATCACCCCCAGAAATTTTACATGTCATGAGCCCCAAAGAAGGATTTGAGAACTGTTACAGTATGCTATAGATATATGTTCTGGATTTAAACTTGTATTGTTTGGGCAGTGGGGAGGATGGGAGTAACTCAAGAAATAGCAAAACTTGAGAAAAACAAAACTGCAGAGAAAAGGCCTGTTATTTGGTTTAAAAAATTAAGTTCTTTTAATACTGTGATCGTGATTCCAAAATAATTATGACTTCACTATGTTAAAAATAAGCAATGAGACTAAAATGCTGCTCTATTAATTTCTTGTTACAAGAAAATGGGTGGAGGACAGTATCAATTTAAGTCTTTTTTTTTTTTTTTCCCAAAAATATCCTTGGCAAACTAACACTATGATTTTCAGCAAGGTCATTCTACATGTGCATCTAATTTTAAGGCTAAAAAGTAATTAGATGATAGTCCAGATACTTGATTAATGACTGTTTGGGGTGGACTGACCAAGAAGCTTTATTCATAATAAACTGATACATAGTAACAAACCAAGAATCCAGGCTCATGGCAGGAATTTTATACTTTCCAATAACAGCAAAGCTCTTGCTAAGTCCCGTTAGATTATTCTGAATGGAACTTAGAGAAAGAACATTTGTTTCTTCACTCAGTTAAAACTTGGACTAAGTCTTTTGGCTTATGCTAACATATTAGAAGGAACTACAAATATTTTCTGGTGCATAGGAACAGGGAATTCCTTTTATGTTATCCCTGGAAGTGGTCATTAAACCTTCACCTAAAGACCCCTCAGGGTTGAGAAAATCATTGTCTTCCAAAGGCAACTCATTCCACATTTTTAGATAGCTGTGATTGTTAACGTTTGCTTTCAGCATGTCAGAAATTTATCTGCAACTTCTATGCTCCTAGTTTTGTGCTCTGGGACCAAGTAAAACAAATCACATCTCTTTTCCACAGGGCTGCGTTTCATATTCTTGGAGTTATGTAGACCCTCCACCAAATCTTGTCTTTTCCAGGTTAAACATCTCCATTTCCTTTATCTTATCCTCCCATAACATGTTACGAGGTGCCATGTGAGCTGAGGATTAGAAGAAAGAAGCAAGGGATTCTGAGGCAAGGGGGGAGGTCCCAGCATAAGCCACAGCTTCTGAATGAGCATAGAGGCAGGAAGTGGGATGGCAAGTCCAGGTAAGCAGTAAGTAAGCCAAATTAGCTGGAACGTAGAGTACATGAGAGAGAGATATGAAGTAAGCCTGACAAGGTAGGCTAAAGGCAGGCTCTGATGCTGAATTTGCATTCTTTTTTATAGAAAAATGGGTATTCACTGAAGATTCTTCAACAGTTTTAGCAAAATTATTTTGGCAGTTATGTGGTTGGAAATGATGCTTTAGAGAGAGAAATTGGAAACAGGGAGGTCCAAATTAAGAGGTGGTGATAATAAGGCTTTAGGGGGTTGATTTGGATGACTAATGTTTAGATATGTTGTCTGAAGGAAATTTAAACTTGTGTTTTACTTGATTCTTAATATTGAGGAGCAATAATGAAGGTGCTATAATTGGTACTTACATAATGTTCTCCATGAAGCCTCCAGCTGTTTGGTGGGTCACCTGTGGAAGACTTACAGGGGGAAATTGACAAGAGAAAGACAAGATTAAGTGGGGGTGGGTTATGAGAGACATTCAAAAGTATCTCATTATTCTTAGAACTGCTTCCAGATTTGAGAACTGTCTTTTTAAAAATATGTTTGCAAGCCACTCAAAAATCTCTGAAGGATTCATTAAGGCCTTTATTCATGCAAATTTGGAAAATTTAAAAGTCTTTTGAAAATGATTATTGTCTTCATCCTTTATTTACTCTACCCCCAAGAGATTGGAACAAGTTTCAGCAAAATTTAAGTGATTATTTACTATGTCCGATAGTATCCTCTCTCAAGGCATATTCAGAAACAAACCAGGAATACAATCACCTAAATAGAATTTACAAAGAGTTAAGTATTATAAAAGATACCCAGTGCTGTGGGAGTCCTGTGAGAGGCTACCAATGGCTAGGGGAGAGAATCATGGAATGTCTGTCCAAAGAGCAGCAGCATTTAATCTGAGCCTTGAGAAATAGGTAATATTTCCAAAGATTGATGTAGGGGAAAAGAAGCAACAAAGCAATATTCTAGATTGGATATACCTAAGAGGTTTGGAGCAGGAGACCAGACAGGGATTGGGGGGGTGTGAGGGGGGAGTGGAAGGAAGAAAATCAAAGTCCTTTGCCTAAGAAATGGTAGTAGTTATTTATGGACTGTGATAATGTGGATGAAAAATTCGGGCTTTTTTTTTTTTTTTTGAAATGACAGCTGCCTCCTCTCACTTTCTTTCTTTTTTCATTGTTTCCCCCCTGAGTCATTACCCTGTGGATCATCTTGGAGCACCCTTTTGTCAAAACTTTCAACTGAGTGGATAAAAGTTCTGATTGTGAAACATAGGTGTCAATTAGCTAGCATTAAATTGTTGACAGGTAAAAATGTGATGGGAGGGTACCTAAGCTTGTGTCAGGTGCTCAGGGCACAGGTTATTTCTTCTTCACTATCTGAAACTTTCCCCAAGTCTCCAGGATGACCCTCTCTTTAAGTTACATTTGTCTATACATTACTTTCTTCACCTCAGCATGCTTTCTTTTTTCCCCCACTTAATAGCATTTTATTTCTTCCAATTACATATAAAGATAGTTTTCAAAATTCACTTCTCCAAGATTTGAATTCCAAATTTTTTTCTCTCTCCCTCCTTCCTCTTCTCCCTCCCCAAGACAGCAAGCAATCTGATATAGGCTGTACATGTACATGTATTAAACATATTTCCACATTAGCCATGTTGTGAAAGAAGAATCAGAACAAAAGGGAAAAAACACAAGAAAGAAAAAAACCAAAAAAAGAAAAAGAGAGAGAGAAATTAGTATGCTTCGATCTGCACTCAGACTCCATAGTTCTTTTTCTGGATGTGGACAGCATTTTCTATTATGAGTCTTTTGGAATTGTCTTAGACCATTGCATTGCTGAGAAGAACTAAGTCTATCAAAGTTATTCATTGCACAGTATTCTTAGCATGCTTTCAAAACCTTTTATATGATTTCTAGGTTCCTGACTTATTGGCTGCTTCCTTAAAATCCTTTCAATAAAATGACTACAATATCGCATTGCAGCTTATCTACAAGACATCTTTTAGTGACTACAAGTAATCCATTCTTACTGTGTGGGTTATTTGTTCAGTTGTTAGAAGTAGGTAGTTCAGGTTTCAATGTCTTGATGTCAGTGTTTTTCCAAACTGCCTTGTCTTTATTTTGGAGATATCTGTATTTATTTATTTATTTTTATGTGCTTGTTATCTCATTAGAATGTAACCTATTTGTGAATATGGATTTTTTTCATTCTTTATATATGTATTTCCAGTGCCTTGCATAATAGTAATTACTTAATAAATACTTATTGATTTTCCTGAACTTCTTAAATCATAGGATTTAAAGCTAGAGGTCTAGTCCAGTTCCCTCATTTTACAGTCCCATTTTATAGACAAGGTCCAAAGAGATTGATTTGGCCAAGTTGACTTGCTCCAGATTATGTCTACACAGTTTCATTCACTCACTGTCCTTGTAGCTGAAGCACTTAGTATGTTGTCTGGCACATAGTAGGTGCTAAATAAACATTTGTGGATTGATAAGTGTCAGAGACAGGATTCAAATCCAGATACTCTGACTTCAAATCCAATCTCTGTGCTGCCTTTTTACTACTTTTTCTTGATGTTGGTGCACAGCTAATCTATCTAGTTTGGAACCTTCTATCTACTCTCCATGACATATATTTATAAAAGAATAATCAAATATGAATAATCATATTCATCCTAATGATCTCTTGTAAAATGGTGCTATTGTATTATAATAGAATAATCTCTACCCACCAGTTTGTTAGTTATCCTTAAAAATATGTATAATAGTAATGAGTTCTCTATCACCAGAGGTCTTAAGGGTACTTAACTAGAAATATTCAAGTAGTATGTTGGGTAAATGTGTTGGAAATAGTTGCCCATAGTAAAAAATTTGGACCACATGACTACTAAAGTGCCTTCTAACTCTAGTATTCCATGATTCCTAAATTTAGGATTATAGTGAATTCTGAAAGTCCTTTTCTTCAAATGACATTTTTTCCAAAAGATGATGAGGGACAGAATGCATACATGTTTAAACTCCTCACGCCAAAGAGCAAAAACATGTGGACTTTTAAGAGCTAAGTATAGAAAAGGAAGTGATGATTCCAAAGAGCCAGCATGGCCTCAGGAACACTTCTTGACACTGTTATTAGATCACTAGATCAGAGAATACTGAAAATATTACTCACCTAGATTTTGGCTAAGCATTTGCCAGCCTCTTGCGTTATTCTTATGGACCAAATGGGGGGAGAGGATGTAGACTAAAAAATAGGACACTATACATTTAGATGGAATTAGACATGATGGACCCAACAAGTAATAGTCATTAAATGGTTTCATATCATTTGGAAAGAGGACTCTGAAGTACCCAAGAAATCCTATCATATTTAACTTTTTTTTGGAGGCATATGGGGTTAAGTGACTTGCCCAGGGTCACATGGCTAGTAAGTATCTGAGACCAGATTTGAACTCAGGTCCACCTGACTCCAGGACCAGTGCTCTATCCACTGTGCCATGTAGCTGCCCCCCCTTAGCAATTTTATCAGTAACTTGGATGAAAGCAGATGTGGCATACTTATCAGTTGCAGATTACACATTAGTAAAACAGATAAATCATTAGATGAGAATTGGGATCCAATAGGAACTCAACGGGTTGGGAGTAATATCATAAATACAAATATGGCTAGAATGAAGGGTTGCTATGGATCCTAAGGAAAAGGAAAACATTTTGGTGAAGAAATCAAGAGTGCTTCACATTTATTGTCCAGGGAAAGGTTGTTGTGAACTGTCAACACAAATAATGGCAACTCCCAGTCATACTGCCCCCTTTCCCCCCTCCAAAAAAATCTATCTTTCAGCACTAATAAAATGCTAGCTAATTAATGCCTCTGTTTTCCAGCTAGAACATTTACCTTCTCATTTGGTGTTTTTTATGGCAGTGTGTCCAAGATGCTTCAATGACCAGTGATTCAGAGAGGCAATAGAGAAAAGAGATAGCTATTTTAAAAAAAAATGATCTCAGGTTCTTATCAATATAATAAGCCCACAAACTTCTATCACGATCAAAGCAAAGGAATAAGACAACTTAAACTAAGCCTTAGTTTCCTCATTTGTAAAGTGAGAGAGTTGCACTTGATGGCATCTAAGGTTCCTTCCAGCTATATGAACCCATCTTATTTCACCCCTATTTCACCTTTCTCTTTTCTGTTTGAACACCCACTTAATGAAATCACCAATCCATTAAAGATTAAAATCATTTTCACTTTTTTTTGGTTGCCATGTCACACTAACTTGAGTTTTCATTCATCTAAAATCTCAGTTTCGTTTTCTTACTGTGTTAAGTACACAGTTAATTTTGGAGGGGTCTAAATGAAATTTGACCATCCCCCCCTTTTTAATGGGTTACTGTGGCAAGAAATTTTGCCACCCAGTGGCCAGCCTGGTGCCATTAAGATTTTAGCTGGATTGTTGATGCTGGAATTGTGCTCAAAGTCTTTCCAAATTCAGAAAATCTTCTAGGGCATTTACCCTGCTGGCACAGAGGCTTCGAGAACTCAAGGTCACTACCATACCATGATATGAGACATCACAGTATGATTTTTGTAAACTGCTTTCTATTTATCCCTATACATTTTATCTGTTAGATTTGGTTCATCGTTCTAAACTATTAATACTGTTTTGGATCCTGATTTTGTTAACTTAGTGAATTAGCTCTATCTCCTTATTTTATGTCCTCTACACATTTGATAAATACTCAAGTATTTAAATCACTGTTAAAGATGTTACACAGATAAGGGGCAATCTTTAACTGTCAGAAGTAATAAAAATTACCAGTTGTGTTCCTAATCTGATGACTTAAATTTCTTATTTGGGACCACAAAAATCCTATGGTTGGCAGTTTTGTAAATGATTTGGAAAGGTGGGGGTAGGGGGCAGGAACTGAGCACTGAAATCTCTCAAGTTTTGCTGTTGATACTAAGCTCTTTTCAGTTTTAAAATGCCAAACAGATGGACCCAAGCTGGAGAGAGATTTTACAAAGAGAGTGTGAATAGGCAGAGAAAGAAAAACAGATGAACCTTAATATGGACAAGTCTATGTGAATGTATTCTCATTATAGTCATAAGATAATTATATTTATAAGATAATAATCACTGTAAACTGTGGCTAAGAACGTCTTCAGGGTCAGGATAGACTTCCCACCAGATCATAGCCTAATGTTTCTGTAGCCTAAAAATATCAGGACTTACCTAAAAAATAAAAGGGGAAATAAATTCTCAAATGCTTATAGAAAACCATGTTGCATCTGAACCTAGGTTTTTATTTGTGGTAATCAAAAAGAAGAAAGTCCAGAGTAAAGTAAGTAAAATGATTAAGGAGAAGCTACAATTAAAAGAGAGAATACAGTAATTTCAAGCACAGCCAGTATCCATCTTTATGACTACTGGGAAATGATTGTTTTATACCAGAAAACTTGTCCAAAGTTATACATCTGTGCATCTTATGTTTTAACTTCGTGGCTAACTCCTTCACTTGACTTGGTTATGTAATGTCTTTCACATCCTTCACCGTTACTGATTTCTTTAAAGAATAATCAGGGCAGGGGCATCTAGGTGGCACAGTAGATAGAGCTCCAGCCTTGGAGTCAGGAGGACCAGAGTTCAAATGCAGCCTCAGACACTTGACACTTACTAGCTGTGTGACCCTGGGCAAGTCGCTTAACTATGAGACTGCCTCACCAAAAAGAAAAAAAAAGAATAATCAGGGCAAATCAGTAGTCAGTTTGAGGCCAATGAAGTGTGAAGTTTAGTTGGGTTTTGCGTTTTATAGAAATTAAAATTAACTAATTTCTTTAACATTTCAAAAGAATTGCTGTTTCATCTATGTAGGTATCTCCTCCACCAGTGCAGATTTCTACTCCGCACATATTCGCACACACACATCCACCTCCCCCCCACCTTAGTTTTGTGAATTGTCATGGCAAACATGGTGGTGATGGTGATACCCCAACACAATCTGTTACCAGCCCATACTCAAAGTCTTTGTAGCTTGGTAGGACCTGCCAGAGCTTATACCATTGTCACAACTTTCAGGTACCTAGAAAGACTTCCATACTATAATGAGACATGTATCCAAGTAGGACTATGATGGAAGAGTTAAGTGTCTTAAGCCATTAAAAAAAACAAACACCCTCACCTCCACATGCACATGTAACTTAAAAGGTAATGTGAAGTAATTTTAAATAAATTATCTTCTTTCATTGAGAGTACCAACTTTTTTTTTTTAATGTAACCAATGAGGAATAGTGCCCTGGAGTGCTGAGAGGTAAAGCTATTTGCCCAGGGTCATACTGCCATTATGTGTCAGAGACAGGTCTTGAATCTAAGTCTTACTAAGACATTGGTTCTCTATCCATTACACCACACTACTTTAGATATACTTTTTAGAAAAATGACAAGAGATATCTTTAAGCCTTGGATGTAAGTTATTAACTTTTTTTATATCCCTATTGGCAATCTAGATATGCCTGTAGGTCCCTTTCCATAATATTATTTTAGATCTGTAAAATAAAAGGGATGGGATTAAAAAAAGAAACCCATTATATTGAAATACAATTATCAAAATTTTGGGTACTTTTTTTTTTAATCTCACAGATTCCAGTTAAGAATCCCTGGACTAGGAAGATAAAAACTGAGAAAGGAAAATTATAAAACTTCTAAGATTATGGAATATAAAGACAGTGTAAACACACAGACTTTTTCACAAAATACAGTATTAAATGAGATCTTTAAATGAGGTCATGAAGAGGTTGAGGTGAATTTGTGTCTGAGAGGTCCAAGATGAGTTCATAAGGGAAATTTAGGGATGCTATGAGGTAAATTTCTAGCTTATTGAGATCAGCATTAGAAGGAACCACCAAATCCTTTCACACTGTCCCTTCATATCACTGTCAGCCACATTGCTGGCATCATTGTTTTCCAGTATGTTAATTCTTAAGTATTTGTAGCTTTTTCTCTGTTTCATTCTTGAATAATGGAAGACATTTGTGTTTACTGGGTATTTAAGGGAGAGAATGTTTTCCTTTCAGTTCTTAGGTGGAGTTTAATAGTTCCTACTAAGTACTGGATGGATAGGAGATAGAATTCCTCTTGCCTTCTAACATTTATCGGAACTAGAATTTAGTAAGCACCTACTAGGGGTGGGGCACTGTGATAAGCACAGTAGATAAAAAGAAAGACAAAAGGCTTTCCCTGTTCTTAAGAAGCTCACAGTCAAATACATGAATCAAGGAAATAATTATCTCGTGTAACAACTCAGGGGATTTGGACTGTTCAAAGATTATTGCATCTCAGCATTTGAGGGACTGAAAAGGACATCTACATGAAGACTTTCCTCATCTCAGTTGTTCTTAACCCCAACCAAAAAATTACTTTTCATTTATTCTGCACATATTTTTTATGTATTTGGCCATGATTATTTTGTTTCCCTTCCCCTCCCCTAACCAATGAAATTAAGTTCCTTGAGGGAAGGGGCTGTTTTATTTTTGACAGCTCCACCTGGAGCTGTGCTTTATATTGAATAGGTCATAGGATCATAGATTTAAAGCCAGAAGGGACCCTGAAGTCATCAAAGTCCAAAAACCTCATTTTACCAATGAGGAAACTGAGGCAGACAGGATCTGAAGCAGTAGCTGAACTCAGTTCTTAACATCAAGTGCAGGACTCCATCCACTGTGGCCAATTAGCTGCATCAATAAATTCTTGTTGAAATGAATTAAGCCAATCCTTAGTTGAAGCACGAATACCTTTTACAGCTCACCTAATAAATAGTCTTCCAGATTCTGCTTAGAAGCTTGTATTGTTTTGACCTATTCAGAGATGTCTGGGGAAGTTTAGGCAGAATTGAAATTAAAATTGGCATAGTACTCCAAAATAATTTATATACCTACTTCAGGTTTTTGTATGACTTCTCATTAAACTGGTATACTGTACCTCCTCTTCTTCGCAGTCAGGAGTAGAAGCAAGTTTGTTGATTTTTAGAAAAGGCAGGAAGACTTATTTGCCCCTATCTTTTTTTTTTTTCTTCAGAGGATTCAATTTCATTTTCATCTATCTGATGCTATCCCTCCAGAAAAGTATGAATATAATACAGTGATGGGAGCAGAGAGGGCTTTCTTTATTTTTCTGTCTAGTGGTTGCTGGCTTCTCTCCAACCTTTCTTCCCCCTCAAAATCCTTTTAATTTTTTTTCTAACTTTACTCCAGAAATGTATGTTAATGTGAAGAATTCTCTACTGACCTCTTGTACAAAGGCAGCAGGGTGTTCTAATAAGGGACTGCATTTAAATGGAATGCACTGCAGAGAAATTATTAGTGCATCATGAAGCCCCACAGAGGCTGCAGGGTTGCCTAGTTACAGAATCTGGCGGTCTTAGCATTAACCAGTCTAGGAACAAAGAAGAGGAACACAAATGAAACCGTGAAAATGCAAAATTATCTTCTCCAGAGCTGTGTGAAAAGGCAATAAAGTATTTAGAGAAAGAAGCTTTTAATGTAAGTATAGATCTTGATTTTATATGCTTTACAGCACTGTTTTGTATTTAAACATTGAATGTTTTCTGTGGAATACTGAGATAAGAAGGAAGCTGCACCCCCAGTGTGTCTGTATTGTCTGGTCTGCTTAAATAGATTCTTAAGTAGTCATGGGTCAGCTTGGATACGTAGAGGGAATTTTAGGTTGTCATGGTAATGTATTTGATGCCACAAAAGACCTAGAGAGAGGGCTGCTTGGAAGAATTCAGTGAATATTTCATCAATAAAAGTATTTGTGTAATTACAAGCACCCTGCCCTCAAGTTGTCATGTCAATCATGAGTAAGCATTTATTAAAGTACCTCCAGGTACCAGCCACTATGCTGTACACTAGGGACGCAAGAACAAAAAAAAAAAAGTCCTGGCCTTTGAGAGGCTTATATCCTATTGGGGGATACAGCATCTTTACAGAGAAGTAAATTCAGGATATTTTCAAAATAAATACAAAGCAATTGGTAATGGGGAGGGGCCCCTAGGAAATGAAATATAAAATACTATTCGGGCAACATTATTTCTGGAAGGAGGGCATTAGCAACCTGGTGGAGATTGAACTAGGCTTCCTCTAAGATAGAGGATCTTAACATTTTTTGTGTTGGAATGTCTTCTCAGAAAAATATTTTTAAATGCATAAGATAAATAATTTAATAAAGGAGACCAGCTATATTGAAAACTGGGAAAGGAAGAATCAGGTAAGTACTCTTGAAGGGAGGTAACACTTGAGCTGACCCTTGCACTAAGGGGTTCCAAGAAACAATGTTGAGAAATCAGTCCTAAATCCCATAACCCTTCAGTTCTTTCAAGAATGGTAGGGTTTAGCCCTGCTCACTTTACTGGCTTCTCTTCTGTGGCAAGTACTAAGAAGCTTACAAGGATGGAGCAGTCCAAATGGGGCTGAGAAGAATAAACATATATAATTAAACACTAAGTAAAGGTTTTTCTTGTACTTTGTATTGTTAGTGTTTCCTGGAACCTTCACTATTCTTCTGTGCTTTATGTAAGGTTATTAGATTTAATATTTTGACTCAGCTGCTTAGTGGGATTCTGATTATTGTAAAATGTTGGAAAAGGGAATGGACTTCCTTCTTATGCTAGTGGAATGGGGAAGAAGTAGCACTTAAAGACCATGGCTGCCACTGAATGGATTTTCTGATGACCTGGGGCCCATCTAGCCCCAGCTTTGCCACTAGCAAACTTTGCAACCTTTGACAGAACTCTAACTCTTCTTGGGCCTCAGTTTACACATCTTTATAATGGGTTAGTTGGACTGGACAAACCCTTAGCTAAAATAATCTTAGAAGGCAATAAGAAAGGAATAATTAGTATTTAGGACCAGGGATATGATAACTTCATTGTATTCTCCCCAGTTCAGGCTATGTTTTATTGTGTGGGTAACACATTCAGATATGTTGTTGATAGACTGGAGAATGCCTCAAGGAAGGCAACCAGGATGTCAGTGGGTCTCAAGATCATGCCACATGAGAACTGGCTAAAGGAACTGGGTATATTTTGCTTAGAGAAGAGAAGACTAGGGGTGGGGAAATGGAAGAGGATGAAATAGCTGTGTATTTAAAGGAAAGGAGATTAGAAACATTCTGTTTTGCAGTGACAGTGGCAGAGGCAAGTGTAGGCTTCAGATGATAGGATCATAGATTTAGAGTTGTAAGCGGCTTTAGAAGTTGATAGAAGGAAAATTTCCTAATTAGAGCAACCCAAAGAGGGGAATAGGCTACTTAAGAAGATAATGTGCTGCCTCTCCCTCTTGAAAGTCTTTCCAATAAAAACTAAGCAAGCATTTATCAAGTGCCTATGTGCCAAGCACTGTTTTAGGCACTAAAGAAAGATAATGAAAAAAAATCTCTGTGCTCAAGGAGCTTGCTTTGTATTTGGGGGAACGGTGTGTATGTGCATGTGTATCACTATATATGTGTGTGCATACATCTATATATGTACAAAAATGCACACATGTATTACTATATACTCATAAAATTTAAAAATATGTTAATATATTTCATAAAAATTAAGTAAAATACAAAATAGATGCAAAATTAGTTCTTGAGAGAGCAGACTAGCAGCTTGGAGTAGAGGTCAAGCTAGGCTTCTTCTAGGACAGGTGTGTGTGTGTGTGTGTGTGTTTGTATCTGTGTTGGGGACCTCTTTTAAGAGCAATGTTTTAAATTCACAAAATAAAATACGTAGTTAAATAATGAAGAAGACCAATTATATTGAGATATACTTGTAAAAATATATGCATATATATATATTTTTTTTTTTTTAAATTTTATTTATTTTTTAGCGAGACAGTCAGGGTTAGGCGACTTGCCCAGGTCACACAGCTAGTGAGTATCATTTGTCTGAGGCTAGATTTGAACTGAGGTCCTCCTGACTTCAGGGCCGGTGCTCTATCCACTTTGGCACCTAGCTGCCCCCATATATATTTTTAAAAAACAGATTCACAGACCTCAGATTTAGAAGCTATGCTCTAAGAGGTGACCCTTGGACTGAGCTTTTGAAGGATGCAGGGGATTCTAAGAAGCGGAGGTAAGAAAGCACTGCATCCAAGGCTTAGAGGAATTCCTCTGTATAGGCCTAGAGATAGGACATGGAATGTTGTCTATGAAGAACAGTAAGAAAGATCCTGTGGCCTCGAGGTCACATGTAACCTTCTAGGTTCTTGGGTGTGGCCTTCTAGGTCCTTTTGTGTGGCCTTTTGATTGAGTCCAAGAAATCCTTTTATTAAGGGGATTTGTTCTGTGAGGTTTGGATTTAGTCAAAGGGTACCACTTGAGGACCTAGAGGGCCGCTTGTGGCCTTGAGGTCTCAGGTTCCTCACCCCTGTGTAAACCTAGATACGTAGGCTGGAGCCATATTTTGAAGAGCTTTAAAAGGCAGAGGAGTTTGTATTTTGTCTTATGGGAGCCACCAAAGTCCTACTAACCTCTTTTAGGTATCTTTAGAAAACATTCTCTCTCAGATACAAATTTAAATACATTATCTTTAGAATTCTGAGATTCTTTAATTCTCTATTTTCTCATTTTTATTTTTAAAATCAGCATGGGTCCCTGTAAATTTCATGACAAGTCAGATGAGAATGAATAATAATAATAACTAGCATTTCTATGTGCCTTGCAAAGTATTTTACAAATAATATTGCATTTTATCCCCACAACAGTCCTAGGAGGTAGAACTATTATTACCCACATATTATAGATGAAGAAACCGAGACTGACCAAGGTTAGATACTTGTTTAGAGTTGTGTCGCTAATAAGTGTTTGAGGCAGGATTTGAATTCGGGTCTTCCTGACTCCAAGTCCAGGGCTCTGTCCACAGTGCCACATAGCTACCTCATTGTTTAACCAATACATTGTTGTTGTTGTTTCTAATATGATTATTTTATATTAAAATGCAATTTTTTTTATAATATAATTCTTTTTGCTGAATTGACTGTTTTGATACCAAAAGTCCATCTAAGCACAACAAATTTGTTCAATTATAAAAAAATACTAAATTCCATTTACAAGTATTTTATGAGTTCTCAACAGAATAACTTCAATCATCAGCCTCAAGGTTCTTCCATGTGGCTGAGCATATTCTTTGCCTGCTGACTTCATCCTCTGAAAGTTGAATTTCCAGGTGTACACGTAATGTGTAGGTGTCACTTCAGCAAAAGCATTGTTTTCGATCACACAGCATCTGGCTCTTTTGCATATCCTTTAGTAGACTGGTAGAAAATGTACTATAGCAACAAGGTGACTCCAACTCCAAATATAAATGAATGTCTTTCAAACAGAGCTAGTCCCTAGCCTTTTGTGCTTGGAAATCACATCCATTAGAGATGGCATTTCTAGCCTCTTGAGCAATATGTTCATCGGCTTTGCCTATAAGACAAGCTTTGCAAGTCTTCTGCTGGTTAGGTTGTTTCTGTAGAGCAGGCCACACCATTCTAACTTCTGATTCGCCAATCTCCTTCATTCACTTGCTTTGCCTAAGCTGTAAGTGTGATTGACCTATGCTATCTTATTCCAGACTCCCAGCCCTGTCTAACCGTCCTACTCTTCGTGAAGCCCACTCTTCGCCACTTTGTCTGTCTTGTAACCTATTTTAACATTAAATGTCTAGACAAACTCTTTAGCAATACAGGCTGTTCACCATCACAATTCCTCTGAACTGAATGTTATGTGGAGGACCCATTTCCATTAAGAGAAAATTAGAGCAGCATATCCAAAGGTTATACTTAACAAAGGTCTTTGCATGAAATTAGCTTTCTGTTGGTGCTGTTCTGCATGGGTAAAGGAAAGTCTGTTTTCACCAGGAAAAGTAGGAGGACAGCTGGGGGACAACTGCATGTTCAGGAACAAGCTCTCAGAGTCATAAATAAAAAATATTCATCTGTTGAATATTCTTGAGTTGAGGAGTACATGAAATTTTTGAGTCCTCTACTGGAAAGGTTCTGCCAAATGGCATACCAACTTATTTCCTATTATACTGGTTTCCCTATCTCCCTCACCCAGGTTTTTCACCTTACCTTCAGATAGTGTGCCTGTCTCAAGCCTTTGTGTATATTCTAATCAGCGTGGCCTGTCCCCAGGCTTTCTACCTGTTGTATCCATCTTGTAGCCTAGCCTTCTGTGCCCTCTGTAATCCCCTTCCTGCTTCAATACAAACTCCCCTACATTCTTGTTTTTTCTTTATTTATTTTTGGTGAGGCAATTGGGGTTAAGTGACTTGCCCAGAGTCACACAGCTAGTAAGTATTATAGTATCATGAATCTGAGGCTGGATTTCAACTCAGATCCTCCTGACCCCAGGGCCGGTGCTCTATCCACTGCGCCACCTAGCTGCCCCTACATCATTATTCTTAAACTCTTAAGATTGATATTCCTTGGAGCAGCTAGGTGGCGCAGTGGATAGAGCACCAACCTGGAGTCAGGAGAACCTGAGTTCAAATGCAGCCTCAGACACTTGAAACTTACTAGCTGTGTGACCCTGGGCAAGTCACTTAACCCCAATTGCCTAAAAAAAAAAAAAACAACAAAGATTGATATTCCTTTCACCTCAGTACTTGAACAGAAATGTGGCCCTCTCCTAAAGGATATCTCATCTCTTGCACCCTTCTGCACTAGAGGACATTCTTCCTACTTCTTCTGACTCACAGGGTCATGTTCCACAGCTACTTCTAGACTTTTTTCTGCCTTAATGACCTTTCATTCGTCTTTTGAAGCCCAAGCCATCTATATATACTATCCTCTTCCCATTTTTTCTATAGTTATTTAATCATATCATTCCCCTCCAATTTCCCAGTAACTTTAGTTAGTGTAGCTGGATATAGACTCTTTCTCTCATTTCTGGCTAGTATCTTCAAACTTCAGCGTTATTGTTGATCTCCTCTAATAACCTGACCTCAATTTTCCCAAAGTAAATGATCAGCTAGACAAAAAAGTAAAGTTTAATTGAACTGTATCTTGGTGATATCTCTTCCCTCTCTCGTTCACTCTCAGATATCCAGCCCTTTCATTATTCAAAATTGTGCTCACATCATTCCTACTAATACAGACTCTCGAAGTTGGAAGAGATCTTACCTGTAAGTTAAAAAAAAAAACAAAAAACAGTTTGTTTAGGTGTCATTTCTTGACTCAAATGTGTTGTAACTTTGTAGCTGATGGTACATTTCTTGCTAAATTTTACCCATACTTATGTTAAAATTGCGCTTTGTGCCCTATATACAAACTAGGTGAACTGGGAGTAAGTGGGCTAGAAGCATCCCAGATTGGGGAGAGGCAAAGAAGCCAGCCTAGTAATTAAGTTTCCTCTGGCTGTTCAAAGAGGGTATGTGCATATTTATGCACTACTACTGGCTACTGTCACTGAGGTAAAGGATTAAAATTCTGCTTAATCCAAGGGTTTACTGGTTCTCTCTGAGAATATAAGCATCATCATTTAATGTTAAAGATGAGTCACTTCTTTTCACTGTGAATCATGGGGCAAATTTACTTCTTCCAATAAACTATTAATATTTCATGGCTCTGGCCTTCAAGGGGACTATACCCATAGAAGATCTATAGGTCATCTTAAATTAAGTGTTTAAGCTAACAGTTTATTTTTAATTGACAAGAAACTGATATTGTGAAAAATGTTATGACTAAAGTCAGAACTATATTTTTATTACTAAATAGCTATGCGCCATTTAGCAGTTATGTAAATTTTAATGATCTTAGACTAATCAGATCTATTCATTCTATTATATATTTTTATCTTGTTTATTCTGAGAATGGATGGTACACTTGATGCTTCATCCCTTGATGAAACACAACAGATAAATTAATATACAAAAGAGTACTTTTTCACACAAAACAAATACTCATGGTCTGTCAGTTCAGAGGCACTATTGATTTTTAACTTTTCTTTCTTAGTATGAATTTAATCTTCACCAAACACAGGCCTTTTCATATGTATATACAAAGAACAAAAAGGATTATATAGGAAGTTGTGAGCCCTTGAGAAGTATTTTTCTAGAGAGATTGAAAAAAAGTACTATTGTAAGGTTTTTGATCATTGCTAATGATTTTCAAACTTCAAGGATCAATTTCTTTTTATTCAGTATTCTGATCTTGTAAGATACCATGGCATTAAGCACTTAAAATTACTTATCCTGTCAGATGGTTTGATTTGAGAAATTATTCTTAACAATTCTGAATATGATTAGAGGGTTGCTCACACAAAAGAACAGATCTTTTTTTTTTTTTAAAGCTGTTCCTTTTTTTCTGGCTACAGTGAAGAGATTACAAAGGCAAAAGTCCTTTTTTGTGTTTCTTCAAAAAAAATCAACTAAGGAGTTTTTTTAATGAGTGTGCTGCATAATTTAATGTGAAGTACATAACTTCCTGATTAATGTGAGTACATAACTTCCTGAAATATACTTTCATGTACTCTTTTGCAGCTTGAGTATTAAACATAAGAAAAAACTGCTTTCACATACTATTTGCTAATCTTTTATTGGTGTCATTTACCTTTTGTGTTATTTAATTACTTATTATAGACTATAGAGGGATTAATTCACCAACCTGGGTAAGAAACTGGCCAGAAGACTAGATTACTGGTGATTGCCACCGATGGTCCAAGCCCCAACTTTGGCCTTCATTTTCAAAAGTTAATAAGCTGCCTACATTTCCTTTCTGTATTTCAGTACTTGAAAGATGAGTAATTTAACCAATATGGTTCTTTCCTTAACTGACACAAATGACAATTACTTGATGCCTTTATAAGTTACTTCAGACAGAAATCTTTAGACTGATCTTTTAGGGGACAGACTCATAATATGTCATTGGACTTGAAACCAAAGCCTTTGTAGTTTAGTGGTAGCTCCCAATTTATTGACGTAGAATTTAATGAATCGGGGTCACCTCTATGCTATGATATGACATCAGAGGGGATTTTATGGTAATAAAACTGAATATTTATACATTTTAAGGTTTACAGAATACTCTCAGTAACCCGATGAGGTTGATAGTACGTGTGTATATACTCTCACAGGGTTGTATATATGTGTATGAAGAGAGTCCTTTTTTATTTCTGAGCCTAAGTAAAATATATAGCTAGAGGCAGATATGGTAACAACCAACAGATATTTATTAAACACCTCCTGTGTGCTGCTAGGCTTCACTTTGGATTACTCCACTGAAAAATTTCTGTGTGTACATCCATCTTTGGAAGAAATGTTTGGCAATGCACATTGTGCCATGGTGTGGAGAATAGGATTTTGGTGTTGGAAGACCCCAAAAAAAAGTTTGAGTTCCACTTCTGATACTTAAACTGTCCACATGGCTTTGGACAAGTCATCACTTCTCTGGGTCTCAGGTTCCTTACCTGCAGGATGAGGGGCTTTAGATGATTGCGAAGACCCCATTCAGCTCTAAATCCAGTGATTTTATATTACTAAAATCTAATCTAATTATTCCTGCAGGGCTGTGCTAGTCACTTCATAGCCACACAAGTCTCTTTGGCAGACAAGATATATCCAGAGGTTTTGTGATAGATGATAGGTGTAGCATAGAAAGCACTAGTGAAAGAGATGGTATTGAGCCAGCTTATAGGGAAGACTTGATGAATGCCCTGAAGCCAGTCTTACAATAATATAGTGTTAATGGCAAATCACAGTAACAGATCATGGCCAGAAGAATTCAGAGACTAATCCAGAATCAGTCAGTATATACTGTCTGCTCTATGCAAGATGCTACCCTTGGCTCTCCAGGGAAGTAGGAAAAGAGACAGGTCCCTAAAGCTTTTCTTTCTAACTTGAGGAAGTAGAACATACATGTATGAGAGTAAAATATTGCTTGGTAGATGTTTGCAAGAAAAAAAAATGTAGTAAATGCCTGATGTTCAGGAGAGAAAGAAGATTATTAAGTAGTCAAAGTTACATTAAATTGGTCATGAAAAGCTTCTTAGAAGAGTTGAATTTTGACTAGAATTTTAATGAAAGCATGGTTCTGTGTTGAGAGAGGGATGGAGTAGTGTCTTCTAGGTAACCAAGTGGTATAGGTGAAGATTCAACCATCAGGTGAGCTGCCATCAATTCTAACCCTAGAAGTAGTTGAATCTTATGTAGACTTTTTACATATTGAGTTGGTGATGGCTATTCTAACAGAGAGGCGATGGGTTCAAAGTGAAGGATGGTTTTGAAGTCCAGAAAGTCAGAAGTAGTCATGAGGGTAATGTAAAAATAGATTTCCAATAGAATGTAAGCTATCCATGTTTGAGCAGAAGGGTTGTTTTGCCTTGTCTGTGTATCCCCAATCTGTAGCATAGTACATAATTAGTTTAATTCAGACATAATGAATGCTTGTTGAATTGAATTGAGTTCATTGGCCAACACTACATTTGGCCATTTAATCAGTTCCAAACTACTAAGTATACTGTCATTTAGACATCTCTTTCTATATTTTCCAGAAGGATATAGTGTATCTTTGTCAATTGTCTTTTTGAAATTCTAACCATGTTGTCATTCACTCAACATCTCTATGTTGTTCAGAAGCATAGTACATCTTTATCAAATGTCCTTTTGAAATCCAGAAATATTATATCATTGTGTATTTCCCTTCTTTTCTCCATTTATTAATGTGGAAACTTAATCAAAAGAGGAAATCTAATTAATGGCTTCTTAATGAACCCATATGCCATTTAGCATTCATTTTCTCCCTCTTTAAATATTCGGTCCTATTAATAATCCATTCTGTAATTTCACTGGGAATCAGCATCAGGCTTATGATTCTGTATCTGCTTAATAGTTTAATGTGACCTTTTTGAAAGTGTTATGTTATAGGTGATGACCAAACACTCTCACTCGCTTACAATTTAATTTATTCATTGCTGTATGACCAAAATCAAGACAGACTAACATATTCCAAACGAACAATTTATTTAGACTTAAAAATAGAATTGTAAACAAGACCCTAATTCCTGTCACTCTTCCCTGTTGCAATCATCATCAACAGGTGTTCAGTCTAAATTTATCACAAATGTACGTTGCTAGTATGTTAAGATGAGTCCTTTAGTAATCCCATATGCACATTTGGATGATAACTTAGAAACAATATATTATTGCAAGAATACTGGATCTTGGAATTAGAGAACATAGGTTTGAATCCTGGCTCAGCTATTTACTATATGACCTTGTGATGATAATCATCTAACCTCTCCTTGCCTTAGTTTACTCATCTGCAAATTGTGCAGGTTAGGCTACATGATGGAAGTAGTTCCTACCAGATCTAAGTCATATGTTCCTATTATTTCCTGTTTTTCCTTTTTCAATTGGCTAGGTCATGTGAATTTGGCTTTCCAGGAGAATACAATAAACTAGTAAAAAGGTAACAACATTTGGGGGTTATGCTTCCAAACATTTCTGATAATTGACACATTTTTGACTTTCTGCTTTTATTATTATATTGGCATTTTTTTTCATTGAGATAGTAAATCTAACAAGACTCATTTTTCCTGTTTAGTGCAAGTGAATTGCAAGATCTTATATATTTGAGTTATTATTTTAAAACTAAAGGAGAATCTTACGAACATGGTAAGTGAGTCATCTCATTATAGCTCAAGCAAAGGGAATTTGAATAGAAATCCCAGTACTGACTGAAGTCAAAATTACTTTATCATTTTGAGTCTGCTATTGCATTTTAAATTAATCATGAAAATGTAAATGAGGATAAATACAAATAGGCATTTTTCACACCAAAAGAACACTTTATACAGAAAAAAAACCTTTTTTTGGCTTCTTCTTGCATCACTTTTTTTTCTTTTAAAGCCAGTTCTCATTTGAAACTCATTTCTGTCTCATTAAAGCTTTTGATGATATAATCTTAGTTTTCTCATTGATTTCATCACACCTCTCAATTGTGACAACTTACAAACATGCATAATAACTGTAGGAGTCTGTTAGGAAGGATGATAACCTGCAGAGAATACATAGGAAAAAAACAGATGGGGTGTGAAGGAAAAATAATGTTTACACTACAATTTTACTGCATCATGTTTACTTAGAAAGTTTGTACAGAATGTAAAAATTTTACTTTGGTCCAATGTTCAATGAAAATCTGATTTAAAACAAAATTTTATCCTAAGATAAAAAGCTCTGGTTCTAAACTGTATTAAGTGCATACTATGTGCTAGACACTAGTACATTTAGGGATACAAAAAACAAAACAGATAAAATGAGATCATCTATATTATTACTAATATTGTCCTACTAATTTCTGAAAAATGACCAGGACTTAAATGTATCAATTCAATTCAGCTGAACATATATTTATTAATTAATATGTTCAGGACATTCTTCTAGGAACTATGGGAAGGAAAACAAAGTCGTGAAACAATCGGTGCCCTCAAGGAACTCACCTTATCCTGGTAGTATACATTTAAGTAGATAAATAAATCATATATAACTTCAGGAGGGAGAACAGTAATTGGAATGCTTCAACTGACTCAAGTCAAAGGGTTAAGGAAGTAGGGGAATAATAATAGCTTCCACCTCTGGACCAGGAAAACATCCTGGTAGAAAGATATGTGAAAATAGCCCAATTTCTATATTATTGTTTCCCTACTTTCTGTTATTTTAGTTTGATTTTCCACAACTAGTATGTGATATTCTCTCATGTTATAGAAAGGAGATTTTACCTAACTATATAAAACCTAGAATTAAGTCCTGGAAGCTTTCTGATTGGCTCTTCTTGAATTCAGGTAGAGTCCTTAAAGCCAATGAGTAATTGACAAATGCAGTACAAGAATTATCTGCTACTTCGCTACCTCAAAGTTGTTGTGAAAATCAAGTGAAATAACATGTAAAACCTTTACAAACCTTAAGCCCTAAGTAAGTACTATCTTTTACTATTGTTATTTGAACCACATCAGGAAGGAGCTTCTGCCTCAATTCTTCCCACTCCCACCCATCCCTTTCCTTCCCCTGGTCACCTCTACCAGATTCTCTCAGACGCAACTTAATTCCACCATTAAATGCATTTCTTTGGAAATACACTCTAGAAGGAATAAAGCTTTAAGCTTTTATCAGCAATTATATCTAATACTTCCTTGAGCATTGTGCCTAGTGGGCCCCAGTATAGGTGATTCTTGTGTTTTGGAGTCAAGTATATGAGAGGGTGATCACTTCATCCCCACAGCCATCATTTTGGCAAATGAGAGGTTATACTGTACCACAAGGGTGTCCCAAAAGTCTTAGTGCAGTTTTAAGCTTTTAAGCTATTAAAGCTTTCAAATAAATAAAATTAATTAAATTTAGAATTAAGTAATTAATACATGAAAATATAAAAATAAGTAGTAAATTACATAAATAAAAGCTATTAAAGCTTAAAACTGTGCTGAGACTTTGGGACACCCTGTATATATGGTGGTTAGATACTGACAACAAAAAAAGGAAATAGTACTATGAATTGCTACTTAAAATATAAAGTAATGAGACTGATTTTTGGCAGGCTTCTTTAAAGGTATCATGAATACTGGAAAGGGTGGGAAGGGGGAGAGAATAAGCGCTTATATATCACCTACTATATACCAGACACTGTGCTAAGAGTTTTGTTTTGTTTTTTTACAAATATTATGTCATTTAATCCTCACAACAAACCTTCGAAGGAGGTACTGTCATCTCCATTTTGTAGTTGAGGAAACTAAATCAAAGAGATTGAGCAACTTGCCTAGTATCACGCATCTGGTAAGAATCTTAAGGTAGATTTGAACTTAGGTCTTTCTAACTCCAGGTCTAGTCTTCCATTCATCTTTCAAATAATCCCCATTTACCTTCTCTCCCCTGCCCTCTTTCTGCATCCTTTTCCATCTCTGCCTCAGTGTCCAAACTTTTCAGAAGTTTCTAAACTTCTAAATTAGGTATGCCAAAGTTTGGTCATCAGGACCCATTCTAATATGAAATCCAAGTATAGCCAACTACCCTACGCAAGGTTTCAGAAATGTCTGATTACAGCTTCACATCTCAAAATACTTTAAATATAGTGGCCCTGTATGTGTATGTATGAGGAGGCCTACCCATGTACTATCCACCTCTTCTCTAGAAAACTGAGGAAAATTCCCAGTGAGGTTGAAGTACTTGTAAGGGAACATCCTGGGGGAGAGGGAGAGAGAGATACACACAGGTGCAATAAGAGAAAGATTCCATTTTCCATTTTTAGCTGCTTGCCATTTTTGCTTGCTAAGCCTCACTCCTTAGTAATGAGGCATTTAAGAAAATACATTTGTAATTTGCCCAGTTTTTCATCCGTTTATCATTTTTAAACGGGCATTTTCTATGTTACTCAAGGATAGAATAACCCAGACCTGGCTTGGTTGTCTCATATAAGTAAAGGCCAGAAGGTAGTAATCGTAAGTATTCCAAGTGAACCACCTTTAGTGCCAGGTTTGCCAGCATCCTGGCGTGAGCTCAATAGCACAAGGCAAAAGGGTTACAGAAACCAGAAGTGAGATTAGCTTGTTTCTGTAATGAGGCAGATATTGACCCTACAGGTGCTATGTAAATGGATTTGTGTACAACGAAACTCCACTCTACCTAGCTTTTATCTATCCTGTTCTTTCTTTATCAGCTTTATTTCCAGAGTCATATTACAATCACAGATACTTTCCTACCAAGTCTCAGTGACACTTATGAAGTCAAATCTGTCTTTTGGAGCTAGGATCTCTCTAGTTCATCTTGTTTCTTGTACATCTTTGTTGCGTCTAGATGTAGGCTTTTGAAGACTTTGAAACGATAGGTTTTATTGCTGCATCATTTCTTGGATTTTTTTGTTTCCTGTCATTTTTTCTGAGCACCTGTGCTATTTTTCCTACATTGTAGTTTCTTTTCTCTATGATACTTGGTTTTGTTGATATACTTGGAAAATTTTCTCTTTCTTTTTCAGTTGAAACCCCTTTTTGAGTCAACTTTCAAGAATCCAGGCAAATCCTTTTTTCTTCTTTTTTTCAGTAGCCCTTTATTTTAGGTGCATGCCATTTCTGGTCAAGAGCCTGTCCTTCCTATATTTAAGCTGTGATCCAGAAATCCAAATCCTGTTCTTGGATATTATTTCATTTTATCAAATTCATCTTATCTTCTTGCTCACTTCCCAAAAGTGTCATTCTCTTCTAAAGCTTTTGTATTTCATTTAAAGCATTGCTGCAAATACCATGGATGTTCTTAAGGTTGTCATTTTCTTGCATAGGACTTCATAATCCTTTGCAATGATTTCTGATTCCTTCTGGCAGTATCATTTGTACCTGTGTAAATCACCAAAAAGCACTTAACCCCAATTGCCTAAAAATAATAATAATAATTTTTTGTGTAAAGTCAAATTTATATACTGAAAATTCACATCAAGTGAGGACCTTTGGCCGTTTGGATTCAGTCAAAGGGCTGCACTTTAGGACCTAGAGGGCCCACTCCTAGAGATTCCCCACTCCTGCTCTATAATGAAATAGGGAGAGGAATGCAATTTCAGTCAATCCATACGTATCAAAAGTTTACTATGTGCAGACTCTGTTAGGTCTTGCAGATACAAGTACGGAGAATGAAAAGATCCCTGCTCACTAACTTCTTTTCCAGTGGAAGAGATAGTGAGGACATAAGTATATACAACATAAATTAATACATGACAATAAATACAAATATATACAAAGTAGTTCAATACAAGATAGTTTTGGAGGGAGGGCAAAGATAAATTGTGATGTATCTCTGCAGCTAATTCAATAAACTGTTTCTCACTAATTTTAACACAAGATTTTATTTTTGCTATATGTTCATTTAGTTGCTGCCTAGAGGAGTTAAGAAAATACAGTATTTTGCATTATTTTCATTGTAATTCCATTAAGAGTTTTCTAGCCCTTACGCTGTGATTTATTCAATAGTAAAAACAAAAGAGTTCATTATTACTAAGCTTTTCTGTCACTGATTGTTTGCTCTGCAGCACTTTGGCAGAGGGTGAAAACTCAGATTCCCAAGGGCATTTCAGCTTATTTTCTTCCACGTGTATAGTTCCAGCCCAGAATTGCTTAAGGCATTATTTAATAAAAATGAGTAAAAAAAGAGGTGAAAGAGACTTCTGATTATAAATTCTAATATAAAGTCTAATTCCTTCACTACTGATTGACATCATTGTATATTGTATGTGAATTTCAGATCTTTAAGATACTTTGTCATTTATATGTTTGTCAAACAATTGTTAGGGATCAACGACTCAACAAAGGTCTTAACACTGAGATATACTTGGGAAAACTCTTGTCCATGAAGTTCTTTCATCTGAGCTCCCTTAATCTACTACAGGTTAGTTTAAAAGAACCAGTCACAAGATCTGAGTTCTGGTCCCTACTTTGTTATTAACTGATCACACGAAGTCCTGCACATCTGCCCAAGTGACCTAGGTCTAACCTTGTCGCTCTTGTCCGACAATGTTCATTGGCTTCCTATTTTCCATAAGATAAAATAGAAACTCCTCATATTAGTGTTGAAAGACATTCTCAGACTACTTCTGGTCTACTTTTCCAGTCTTAATTCATGTACCCTTCTTCACTTATTCAAACACCTGACTAAACTGTCTTACTTTATTGTTCTCTGCGCTTGCAATTCTGTCTCTCACCTCCATGCATTGTATAGGCTTTCCCATACTCCACCTTCACCTCCATCTCCTGGAATTCTTAGCTTTCCTTGGGGTTTAGCTTTGGTGCCATTCCCCATGCAAAGCCTTCTTGATACCTCTAGTTAGTTCTCTCTCCTTCTTAAGATTGCTTTCTCTTTCTTCACTGTTTACATGTTGTATAGTCTAGTGGCATGTAAGTTTCCTGAGTGCAGAAGTGGTTTTTCATTTTTTCTTTTGTGTCTCTATCACCTATCATGGTGCCTTGCCTGTGGAAGATACTTAATAAGTCCTTGCCTGAATGAATTTGGTCTCTCTTGGACCTCAGCTTCTTCACCTTTACAGATAAAATGACTGGATTATATTTGTTTTAAGTATATGTCACCTCTGTGTTTGTATTGCTATATACGTCTTTGCTTTTGTTCATAACGTTATTAATTTGAGTACATTACCTGAACAAAGAGACAGAGGTACGTGTAATAGGACTGTGGTGGCTGACACTGAGGGGGTGTTAGCTCTCTGGAGTCTAATTTCACAGCTCCCTTTAAAGGCTCTGACATCCTAGAAATAGGAGTTTCTATTAGAACATCTCTCCCAGAAGCACATTACTGATCTTCTTTGTTCTAAAGGCAGTACCTAAAATGACTGCAGATTCTTGGCTGTTGGTTTCATTGGCCAACGGAGCTTTTTGTCTGTGGGCCAGAAATGTTTTGTCTGTCAATGTATCTTTCCTAAGAGTATAGCTATCATGTTAGTTGCTCCTCAACTCATCCTTGGATTTTTACTTTTAGGACAAATTTCTTGACTCCCTTTTGAGAGCTATTTATCAATTAATGTAAAGTGAACAAAATGATTCTATGTGTTTGTAGAATTCATAGCGGCTAAAACTAGGGTATCTTCCATTGTATGCTTAAATGATTCCTTCTTTCTGGAGCAAAGCTTGTTGACTGATCAATAAGAGCTTTTAGTCTGAGCCCAGAAAATGAATTCAGGCTCATGCAAGCTCCTTAAAAGAAAGTTAGAAGTCTTAATATTGTCCAAAATAAAGTAATGTGCAAAAACACAGTTACAGCAATATATGTGAATGGGAGAAGGAAAAAAGGCATGCCGCTGGCATTTTGACAATTGAGGGAGTTGCTTAAATACAGTGTAGGGAACTGGCATCTACAAAGTAGATAAATCAGCAGTTGGGAAATATATACTAGAGATATGTAGAAAACACAGTCATAGCACCTGTTCCTCCCTTTGGCTGGGAAGAGCTATATTGGAAGGTTTTAATAAAGAATTTTCAACAGGCAATATTTAGAGTGAAATAAATGTTAACACACTAGGGGAGAATTGGAAATGCTTGCTGTCTTAGAGGATAAAGAGACAAAAAGGCTCAAGGATGTGTGCAGTTGTGTGTGCATGTTTTAAATTGATGACCTGTTTTTATCCTTAAAGAGAAAGAAAGCATTGCCTAATTTCAATTAAATACAGTATTGCATTATCTTGATGTGCAATTGAGAAATGTTCTTTATCACTGCTTGAAAAGAGTGCCAATTCCAAATAGATGTGTTCCGCCTCCATCCCACCCACTTCCATCTAGACCCAACTGGGTTTTTCCTCTCGTGTTTCATTTACTTACTTTTCTTTTATCATAGGAATGGAAAAGCAGAAGGAAGGGCGGGATGGGGGGGAAGGTGGGAGGGAAATTATTACAACTAAAGTCTTAGAGTTCTCAGAAAGAGGCATCAGTATCCAAAAGGGTGGTTGTGCTAGTTGCTTATCATTTATGCATGTAATAACATCCAGTTCTGGGAGAAGAGGTTTTGATTCTGTGCAAGTATTTCAACCTCAAGAGAGCAACTATTTGATTAATGTTCCTGTCAGAGTCAGTGTGTTAGAGAGATGGACAATTATGAAAATGTTGCATTTTCTTCTGATCACAGTATTCTGTGTTATACATTTATTCATTGACAGGTAGTACTTAAAAGTCCAAGTGGAATATGATGTTAACTTCTTTTAAAAGTCACCCCTCCTTTTACCTTCCCCCCAAAAACCTCTCTGGCTACATCTTGATGATGGGAGGTAGGAGAGAAGAGCATTTAAGGGAGGGAGAGGATGATGATTCTCCCGCGTGAGTCACCATGTCTGAGCAGCGTGGGTGGTAAAAGAAGACACGATGCATCTGTATAGTCTGAGGCTGGTTTTCAGCATACCCATACTGTGCCTTGTTGGGGCTAAGATAAAAAAAGAAATAATCAGAAATGTTGGAAGTGACATCACTGAGATTCTGGAACACAACCAAACAAATCCATGTAGTATTACTGGAACGTAGAATGGAGAGGTATGCTTCTAAATGTTCACAGGAAGGATCAGTATTTAGTGATAGGGAAGAACTAAATAATGCTTGTCAGTCAAATTACAAGGATAGGCTTTCCTCAGTAGAAGATATCAATTAAGGAAAATTCACCAAGTCAATGAAAACTAATGATTTTAGTATCTTCTTGTACACAATTGAGGAGGTGATTTAACTAGGAAACTGGCAGAGGAATTGTTGGAGAGCAAGTCCCTTAATCTCTTTTAACCTCTGTTTTATCTGTAAAATGAAGATAATACTAGCATCTCCCTCAAAAAAAGGTCATGAGGTTCAGATAAAATAATTTGCATGGTGCTTTACATTATCATTATTGTGGGGGGCTGCTAGGTGGCGCAGTGGATAGAGCACCGGCCCTGGATTCAGGAGGACCTGAGTTCAAATGTGGCCTCAGACACATAACACTTAACTAGCTGTGTGACCCTGGGCAAGTCACTTAACCCCCATTGCCCAACTAAAAAAACAAACAAAAATTAAAAAAAGATACATTATCATTATTATTATTCATGTGCATGTTATTTTCCCTGATAGATTGTAAGCTCTGGAGACAGGGACTATTTCATTTTTGTCATTATATTACTAGCACCTAAAGCAATGTTGGAATGTTTTTGGCACTTAAATGCTTGGTGGCTGATTGTTTTGTTAGATTATACCATTTTGTTACATCAGACTTGATTGTCATACTAGTTATTTACCACCAAAAGTATGTGACTCATTCTCTTGAAGAATTATTCTTTGGAACATCTCATTCTGGAAATCTTGGAGAAAGCGCAGTTGGCATTACAGAAATATACTTATAGTCGAGGTTTCAAGAAAGTGAGCCACATTCACTCTTCAAATGCTTCCTTTCCCCAGTATTTAAAAAAATTAAACCTCTGTTATGATTACATGCCTTACACAGAGTGCACACTTAACAAATGTATGTTTGAATTGAATTGAACGGCACAAGATCCTGGAGCTAGAAGAGTGCTGAAAAATGCTATCCTCTCTCCCTCCCCTCTCACTCCCCCTCAGATGTCAAGTGCTATTATTACAATATCTAAAGTATAGCCATGTTTAAATACAACTTGCTTTGTATTTATTTTGCATGTACTTATTTTAATAGAGGGGTTATTTGGTAATATTTATATTGATAGAGGCAGTCTATGGTAATGGATAGACTTTTGTCTCTTATGTGACCCCGGGCAAGTCACAATCTCTCAGAGCCACAGGCAACACTCAAAGCCTATAAATTGCTGAACAGATGCCAGCCTGAATTGTGAGAGGGATTTTCCTCACTGGGAGTGATTTGAAGTTCCCGCCATCTACCTATGTACCAGTGAAATTATAGACCTGTTCCTCTCAGAAATGTACAAGGCAATAACCAAGGTGTTGGAAACATAAAACAAAAAATAAGTTCCTTCCCTTGAGGAAATTAATATATTTCATTCCTTCTTTCTGTTCTAGAGTGTAGGAATTTCTCACAGGATGGGAAACTTCTTGATTGTACTTACAACTCTACTAACAACTCTCCATGTTTTGTGGTACAGTTTACAGTATTTAATAGAAAATTCCAATAATCCAAGGCTTCGAGTTATATGGAATGAACAATAGTCTCATTACTTCATGTTATATTCCAAATTCTAGACAAAGAATTAATTTGAAACAGTAGAAGCTATTTGTGTGTAATTTGAAGTCTTAGCTATCCACCTAGATATATGTCAAGCAGTTCAGAAGGTCATTATTTCATCTTCCTGAAAGACCTCAAAGACTTATAGCCTCCCATAACATATCCCTGACCACCATCCACAATCACTTCAGCATCTTTATTAAGATTCCTTGACCTCACATATCTTGAGTGGATGCTTTTTTTGCTCCATACCAACATATCCACACCTTGGATTTTGTTATAAGGTACAGCTCAAAATCTGCTATCTCTTGACTCACTCCTTCCCTATCTCCAAACACAACCTCCTTATCTTCCATTTTTCTAGTTCGTCTTGTCATACCCACAAGACTTACATAACATTCTTTTAGCGATGACTTCTTTCAGAGTGACTCTCTTCCTTCCAACTTTGCCCATTCCTTTTGCCATACCTTGGCTACACTGGATTTTTTCCATTTCCTAGACTACACATACAACTCTATGTTTCAGCATTCCATTTCCAGCCTCCTGGAATCTTATATTTCCATTGAACTTTGACTTAGCTTGTTTAGCCAATCCCCAGTCCTTGGCCGCCCCTATTATCCTCTCTCCCCATTTCTAGGATGCAAATCACTGCCAGAGTAAGATACTGTCCAGCAAAGAACTTGACCTTTACTGTTTCTTGCCATCAGACTTGAACTTGTATCTCAGTGATATTTATTGATTCTGTTGTCCTTAATAAGTTCCTGCTAGCCTTCCTTCTAGACTTTTTTTTTCTTTACAGTCCTAAATCTTTAGCCCCATCAAACACACACACACACACACACACACACACACACACACACAAGTCAGCAGATGACCTTGTCTCCTACTTTGCAGAGAAGGTTAAAACTCTACACTTTTCCTTTTGGACCTCTTTCCCTTTGGCACATTATTGTCTTCAAATCTATCCTTTCATCTCTTCCTCTGGTCTCAGAGAGAGGATTCACTGTCCCTCTCTAGAGCTAAACATTTTCTTATCTCCCCTGGGTCTTTATTCCCAGAATTAATATCTGTCTCTCTTTCTCTCTCTCTTTCTCTCTTTCTTTTTTCCTCCGTCTTCTTCTCTCCCTCTCCTTTCCTTTCTCTCTCTCTTCCTCCTTCACCTCCTTCTTTCTCACCCCTTTCATATCTTTCCATGTAATCTTTCCCTTTCATGTTTTAATATGCTCAAGGCTTCCCTCGAAATACCAGCATTCCCAGCTGTTACTCAATTTCTTTTCTTCCCTTTACTGCCAAACTCTTAAAATAGCTCTGCTGAACCCACAGCTTCTACTTCAATCCATCCATTCCCCTAATGACTCCTGAAATCTGGCTTCTGTCCCTACTACGTGATTAGAATCGCTCTCTCAGAGTTTGGCAATAACCTTTTGTTAGTGGTTAGGCTGCCCAAACTTATGTAGCCTGTACTGCAGATTGGCCAGTCGCTTCTTGAAAAATATTTTTCTCTCATGGCAAAATATTTTCCTGATTTTCTTTTCTCTTTAAATATACAGGCAACTATAAGACTGAGTCATTATATCTCACTGAGGTGACCAAGGAATGAGCCAGGTTGGCATCTTGATAGGAATCCAATCCAAGTACTGATACCATAGACCGAGTAATTGGCACTTCTTCCTGCGCTTAATTTAGCACTCCTGTGTTTATCTAGACTGTCTTAGTACTGCTTTCTTGAGCCTCACTACCTGAAGATGTGATTTGGTTCATCTTCTTGGTGGATTCCATTCTAGTTCCCAAACCATCCCTAGACCCAGCAAGCCCAGTATATGTTGTCCAGAACATAATCTGCATCCTAACCATTTTCCCCATATCTTGTTTACTAATTTCTCTTCCCTTTTTCCTCTATCTAAACTATGTATGATTCCCCAGGAATTCTTGACTCTTGCCTGCTTCTTCTTATATTTTCTTCCTTGTAGAGCTTATACACTCGCTTAGCTTTAACTATCTCTTCTATAGTATAAGTTCTAACTTTTCACCTATACTTCAACCACCAACTTGAATACAGACATCTCCACTAGGATATGGAATTTTCTAAGTTATCAAGTTAATTGATCTCCAGAAACAATAGCTTCCCTTTTGTAGAGGAAAGATTTGATAACCTTTAGCTTTATGAAGAAATGGTAAAATTTTGATGACAATTAACTATATGAAGAAATTAACACCATGGATAATTTCCTACTCTGGACCCATACTAATCTGATCTTAGCCTTATGTCCTCATGGCACAAAAGCATGATGACTGACCAGTCAGAAACAGAAAAGAGAGGCACCAAATACAAGTTTTAAACTAGGGGTTACAAGTAAATAGGTGATAAAAATGAATAATAATACACTGTTCATTTCTTTCTATCAGTATTCAACTGAATTCTGGGAAGGTCAAGGTGGCATAAGAATTCCTGCTATAGGGAAGGAAAGAAACAAGCTTCAGCAAATGAGCCCTTAAATCGGCTTTTTTAACTGGAGGGCAGCAGTGCTTACCGTGACAGCTCCAGCACCCAAATGAGCAGATGCCCTCTTCCTCCCATGCACACAGTGGATTGAGGACATATTGGTGCATGGTGATTCTTTCTTTTCATTGGAAGAATGAGTCAGCAGGGCAGGATGTGCTTTTAGCTTGGGTTAGTGATACTACTGTAAGCACCCACACGCAACATATCCGTACTCTGGCAAAGGACCCTTGGCCTTTAGTACTTCCTGCCTGGGGTCAAGCCTCACTGGCCATTAGCAAGCAGTGGAAATAGGTATACAAACTCGCCTATGTTAGATGGAGGATAGAGGCAGATAAGTGAGTGGGAAAAGATATCAGACTCCTTTACCTCCTGTTGCCAACATCCCAGGCTCTCAGGAGTAGCAACACACAGCCTGCTGATGCCGCCACATCCTGAAACCCAATAACACCCTAAACACAGAGACTGAAAACACAGAGGCATACAGCTGTTCTTTGTCCCCAGTGGAGAAAGAAGTATGACAAGCATCATTGTTTCCTTGTTGCTAAAGGACTCCAGGTGCTTTAAGCACTCTCCAGATTTGCCTCCGAAGGGCAGAGCCCCAATTACCTCACCCTAATTACAACCCTGGCTACATGCCATCCCTGGGGATGATTCTCAGTCCCTGGCTAGCATCTCCACCAACTTTCTTCCACTCGTGTCTAGAACTGCTTGCTGTCCTATTGGTAATATTATTGGCAGTTAATGCTTACATAACACTTAAAGGTTTACAAACTCTCTCCTCACAACCCTGTGAGATAAGCAATGCAAGTATTACTATCACCATCTAAATGTCTTTTTTTGCTTCAGAGGCCATTGTCCTTGCTTGATTTCCATGAAGCTGTCTTTAAGATCTGATTGTATCACTCCTTAATTCCTGGTTGCCTATAAGATCAAATGTAAACTCCATTGCCTAAGGGTTATGACATCAAAGCATGTGGAAATAATGCAGTAAACACTAAATTTGAAGTCAGAAGACCTATGTTCCAATCCTCTTTCTGTTTTTTACTACCTGTGTGTTCTTGGACACATTACTTACCCTTCAGGGCCTCAGTTTCTTCTAAAAAGAGAGTGGAACAAGATGAACTTCTGAGGCAGGCCTGCACGACCTGTGGCCCACAGGCACGCCAAAGGATTTTGGACAGCCCACAAAAAAATGTAGAAGATGTTGTACAGGCCTGCTGTAAGACTACTTCCCCCTCTAAAGGCAATAATGGTATAGTAGATAAGAGGGTATGACATGGAATCGGGAGTACCTAGCTTCAGAACCTACCTTGCACACTTATTAGCTGTGTGAAACTAAGCAAGTCACTTCCCCCTTTGGGGCTGCAGTTCCTCATTTGTAAAATGAAGGAGTTGGACCAGATGGCCTCTCAAGTTCTTTTCAGCTTAAAAATGTATAGAGGCCTATAATCCTCCATTATCCCAACCTTATTTCATAAGATTCCCCTTAAAGCACATTATAGCCAAAGTGGATTGTTAGCCATTCTGCCATCTCATCCTGAATTACCCTGCCTACAGACTCCCTCATGCTTGAAAAGTTCTCCTTCCTCATCTTGGCCTGTCGAAGTGCTTTCGCTTCACTCAAACTCTGCTCAGGTACTCTTTTCCTCCATTAATCCTTTCTCAGTCCCCCCACCTGAAAAATAATTTCTCTTTCCTCAGCTTTTCTCATAACACTTTGGATAACATCTTTGCCTCTTATCACATACAACCTTGCCTCGTACTTTTTTTTTGCACGTTCATTGTGTCTCCTTCACCCTCTCCTGTTAGACTATAAGCCACTTGAGGGCTGACTGTACTACATCTCTATTACCCCAGCTCCTAGCATGGCCCCTTGCCACATAGTAGAAGTTTAATTCAAACGAACTCCCAGGAAATTAGTCATTTTAGACACTGCATTTAACATCAACAAGAGAAAGAATCGTGTTTCTGGGAGAGTTGTTCTCAAAAAATTCATATACTGTCAGATTTCAGCACTCTTGGAGGAGGCTTAGCCATCTCAAACCCTCCCAGTGTTGGTCATTTGGAACTTCCAAAACATATTATGCAGCCCTTTGTCCCCTTGTTCAGATGATGTAATCACACTAATGAGTCTTTGTAGACCGTGACAAAAACCTAGATGATAGGGTACTAGAATAGGGATATAAGTGTAAAACAAATCTGCTGTTTGAGACCACTGATCTAGTCATCTGTAAAATGAGGGCAATGGACTGTTTGATCTCTTATGGCAGTTCCCTGGCAGTCCTAAAGTACTAAGTGTCTATAGTACTTAATGTTCTTTTAATGATAATGGTGATAAAGCCAGACTTCAGTTCTGACATCAGACCTGCCACTGACTGTGTGAGACATTGATCAAGTCGATAAACCTCACTCTGCTTTAGTTTCTTCATTTGTAATGTTCAAGTAATATTGCTTGTCACTTGCCGACCAGCAGTATTCTTTCTGCTAATTGACTGACCTGGCAGGGGTGTTGCAAGGATTAGCTGATCAATTATTTAAGAACTCTTTGAAATATTAAATAGATGATGTTAAAAAAAAAATCTTTAAAAGAGTGAGACATCAGGTAGCTCCATGAGTTTATCTGCTAAATAGGCCTTAAATAGATGATGGAAACTTTCAAAGAAAAGTGAGAAATAGTCCTCATTGAAGTGAATGTGAGAATTCTGGAATTTAAAAAATATCATTCTAAGATAATAATTGCATTAAACTATTTAACCTAGACTCATAGGATGTCACTACTATTGGGAACCTTGAGGATTAGCTAATCTAGCCTTTTCATTTTCCAGATGAGGAAATGGCCACCCCTAGTCATACAGCAAGGTATTGTTTCGATACTGCTGATACATCTGATAAGTATCATTTTCAGAGAAATGCAAAGATTGTCATGTGAATTAAATCCAAAGTTATTGAGCCATATACATGATAAGTACTAATAATCATAATTGACATTTATTCAAGATCAATATAAAACATTGTGATACAGCTGACCAAAAAGTTATTGCCATCTTAGTTGCAATCTTTTTGTTTTTATCCAGATCTGTGATTTTTTTGATATAGGCATAAAAATTCTCTTCACTAATGGAATTAACAGTTTCTCTATTACATTAATAGAAGTATTCAGTCTTCTATTTCTGTGACTTTGCACAGGCTACCCCCATGCCTGAAATGCATTTTCCCTTCACCCATTTCCTCTTAGGATTCTTAGCTTCCTTTAAAACTCAACTCATGTTCCACTTCTTTGGAGAAGAAAGACTTTTCCTTAATGATTCCTCCTTAGTTATTAGTTCTTTCTCCTTTCTTTTCAAATTATCATATGTATACTTATCTGTGTTAATGTGGTATCTGCCCTTTCTAATATAAACCAATGCAGGGGCTGGATTTCCTTTTGTCCTTGTGTAAGGCATAATGCTAGCCAGTAGAGATATAAAATAGGTGCTTAAAAAACGCTTGGATTGTATGGGATAAAATTAGACCTGAGATTACAACCAATTCTAAGATCCTTTGATATTTTCACAGTGAAAGAAGAAAGTGGGGTATCTTTTTTAATGACCATCTTTGTCTTATAAATAAAAATTCTTTATATAGTGTAGAGAGTAGTAGACTCGGAGTAAGAGACTTGAATTATGGGTCTTGGCTCTGCAGCTAACTCCTAATTATGTTACACTAGCTTTTTGCTAGTAGTTAAGTCATTTCTTTGTTCCTCAGTTTCCTTATTTATAAAATAAAAGAACTAGACTAGATTATCTCTAAAGTCCTAATTAAAGCATTTTGTGCTCTGAAGATCAAGACATTTGTGTGTTAGTTTAAGGGTACCAGAGCAAAGAGTGTTGATGTGAATGTAGTCAGAGAAGTACGTCTGTTAGAGCTGGGCAGTTCTTTGCTGAAGTGAGGTTTGGAGTCCTCTTGGATATGTTAGCTCTTGAGATAACATACTATGCCAGAAAGACATCAAGACCTAGAGACATGAGATGGAGTTTTGAGTTCCAGCTCCACTTTCTAGCTTTGTGATCTTTGACAAATCACTTCATCTCTCTAAAATTGTTTCCATAACTGTAAAAGGTTAATAATAATAGCTTCCCCAATCCTCACAGAGTTGCTATAATGATTAAACAAGTTATGAATATAAAACTCTTTGTATTATCAACTACTATACAAATGGCAGGTATTTGTCGTTATTGTTGTTGTTTTATGGGCCCAAGCTTACATTTGTAAGATTTTAGCTCCTTTAGAAAGAGAGAATTAACTTGTCTTGAGTCATATGGAATATAAAGTTCCTGAAAGTAAGTGAGATCCAACATAAGTACACTGAGCCAAGTCTTAAAAGAGGTAATGGTTATTCATTAATTGATAGGAAGAGCAGGAGAGAATATGATGTATGGGAGACAGCATGAGCAAAGTCATGAGGGGCCCAGTTGGTGAGTAATGAGAGAAGATGGAGAACTATTTATCTGTGCCAAGTACTGGCACTTTTCATAACTTAAATATTTTAAAAGTCTAGGCAGAGTCAGGGGTAAAAAGCATATTGACATTTTTTTTTAATTGGGGGAGAGGGGAGGCACCAATTATAGGTATCTGAGTATCTACAGAAAATCTCCCCACAAAGAATTCTAGAAGAGAGTCAAGTTGTCGTCATTAGAATTTTATGGCAGCAGATTCTACTTAAAGAGGCTTATTATTAGCTGAGATGTTGACATCTTTTTGCTAGGCAAAAGTTTTCTAAAGGGATTTATCTACCCTGTATTCATACTCGTTGGAGCCTCATTGTGACACAAATCATGTGAGGAGGGAGACATTCAAGTATAGGTTGGATTGCTACCAGGGATGATTCCTACTTTTGTTAAGGATTGGGCTAGATGATCTCTGGGATCTCTCTCAGCTTTTGGATCCTGTAATTCTATTCTGGTTTCTGATTCTACAAGACATTTCCAATGAGTACTTTGATAATCACCCATTTTTTATTTCACACCATTTTCATTTATTGCCTATAAAATATTATACGGATTTGGCATTCTAAAAAAGAGTTATATTGAATTCTAGATCAATAAATGTTGTGTCCCTACTAAGTGCAAGGCAAGACCAAGCAACAAACAAGGTAAATTCTTCAAAGATTACCTACAATGAGAAAATAATTAATAGGACTTCATCAAGTAAGGATTGGGAACAATACATTGGCAAATATAGTAATGGGGCAGGAGAGTTTTTGTTGATCAAAAGGCATGACACTTATTACAGAAACTTTTAATGCAGGCTGGTTGCATTCTATCCATTCCTTCTAAGTGCGTGTCTCATTTCATTTGTTTCCATTTCTGAAGCAGAATTAGCCTGTCATCCAATCAGCATTTAGCATATGACCAGTTGTCACTACAGTAACTCTTTTTAGAATGTTCATAGGCCTGAAGGTCTTGGAGATATCTATGCCAAAATGCTCAACATGCTATATTTAGGAGACAAGTGTACAGGCTTCCTTTTTCCTAGCTTCTTTTGACAATACTAATATATAGATACTGCTAATCCAAACCTTAGCTGTCCTCTAAGCTAACTGAAGTAAGGGTCTGAGGAAGGGATAGACTGGTTAAGGATTGGATAGGAATTATGAAGACAAGACAAAAAATTCCTCATAAAACGGAAGGAGACTCCTGAACAACACAGATTCTCAGGTTGGTTCATGGGACTTGGGGGGGGGTGGTGCAGGACAACTTAATAGAATGAAAACAGGAGTTTAAGGAGTTTTTTTTTTAATCTTGAATTTTAATCAGAGTTTTAGATTGTAATTTGGGGAGATTTGTGATTTATGAAAAATTGCATCCAAAATAGTTTTATTTTTAAAGAATCAAGTTTTTCTCTTTTCTATCAGACTAAATACTTATATATAATCTTTTCTATCTCATGTACAAAATAAATGTGTTTAAACATTGTTTCCATTTTAAGATGTATTTAGACTTCATTTTTCAGTTAGATAATCAAATGGAAAGATTTGATATGTATTTAGCATATAAATTTAACTTCATTTACCTAAATGCATCCTTATTAGGTTCTTTATATGGGGTACTGAAATCTGTCCATTGCTACTCTTAAAATGAAACCTCTAAATTTTCCTTTAGCTCAACCTATTTATTGCACTCCTTTGGTTTCATTGAATATAGTATTTATTGTTTTGTGAAACCAACAGGAAATGAATCTCTTAAGGCTCTTTTTATACCTACGTACTTGCAGTCCACCTTCCAAATACACAGTTGGAGCCACTCTTATACCAGGATCTCTAGTGATCGTGCATTTGACTAAAAGAACTGGGACTTATCTCTTTGACTAAAAATTAAATGGAATAGTTTGGAAAGTACTATTACCACGTATATCAAACCCACCATAAACTTAGGAGAAAAAGATACATAAAAAAACTGAACAATAATGAAGTCATTTTAGGGTACACTTCACTGAGGGGAATGGGAAAGAGAAGTGACCACCCAGAAAGCTATCAGTAAGGTAAATACTGGTCCAATAATTGATATGTTTTGCCTATGAGAGGAGATGAAAAGGAAAGTTAACTGTGTGTTGTTCATAGCAACACAAATTTGGCTGTGTCTATCCCTCCAGTTCATTCACAGTAGAACGTGATTGGAAGAGATTCATCACTATGTTGCATAAAAAAAGTGTGTTGGGGGTGGTCTGTGCTCTGAAACCAAATATGAATGTTTGGCTTATCCATTCTGATTCGTTTCTTCCCCCATTCACACGGATAATGCTAATTTATGTGGCATCAACCATTCTGTGTCACCAGCTAGTTCATTGCTCATGTAGGCAAAGCACATGAAAGTTATGTTTAGAATTTAATCCCAGCTTCTGTGAATGTGAAGATGTGGGAGGAATGCACAAAGAAAAAGTTTGAGGACTGTGGGGTTTTTTGTTTTGTTTATCATTTATTTATTTAGAATAGAGTGAAGGTCTCAAAAGGCACATTAGAACAAATGTAGGAGAATTAAAGGAAAAGGGTGAGGGACCAGTTTATCAGGCTACCCAACCAATGCCCCTCCCCAGTTCCATTTAATTTGAGTTTGGATTGGACTCGGCCTTACAGCTGCCACATTCTCTACTTACCCTTACATACCCAAACATATTTGCCTCAGAAGAAGTTACAGCTAGTTATAGAGCTGATTCTTGGCCAAAGAAACTATGTAGTTGTAGGTAATTTTGAGACTTGTCATTGTCCCAAGCTTTCTTCCATATATTCTTTTTTCTTTACCTCAGTCTATAATTCTAAGTTCCTTTACCTGTTTCATAATCATCTTTTAATTCAGATACAAGGGGTGTTCACTTGGTTTGGGGGTGATGTGAAATGCCAAGTACACAGAAGAAACAACGGTGACATTTTACATTAAGGAGATTGAGTTAGAAGCAGGTGTTCTCGGTTATGACTTGGGTATTTGGGGGCTAAAAATTATGTAAGTCAGTGAGAAGAGAGTAATTTGCATTTTTGCTTTTTTTGGGGCACAAAGTTGTAGAAATGGGGGCAGGATGTGACTAATGCCAGTGTGTCCTGATGGAGTCATTCACACCATTATGCTTAGAGAATTCATTTAGAGTTGGGGCTGTGAATTGTGTGTGTTGAGTGGGCATGCACGTTTATAATATTTGGTCAAACTTGTGATTTCATCAGTATAAGGGGCTCCTGGCAAGGGAGATCAACACCTGCCCTGCAACTTCATTGTGCTGAGGAGTTGCTTAAGGCAGGACTTGAATCCAGGTCCTCCTGACTCTGAAACAAGCACTCCATCCACTATGCCTAATTGGTCCCAGTCCAGCCCTCACAGACATCATCAAGGGAAGCAACTTCTATAGAGAAGAGGCCAGCCATCCCCCCCCCAACTTCCAAACAACAGGAGAGGATAGCCAGCTTAGCTGAATCAACAAGCATCTTGATGGAGACATGGGAAGCAGCATGTGCCAGACAAGTCAAACCATCACCACCATTTTGACCGCCATCTCCCCAAGGATCTTGATGGGGACAGACAAGGACCCTGAGAGTAGGGGCCTTGGGAATATCAGTACTTCCAGACCAGTAACCCCAGCCATCATCCTGAGAAGCAGCCTCAGTGGAGATGTATCCTGCAGGCCCTAGAGTCACAGCTACTAGAAACCCAGAAAAGAAAGTTCTTTCCATCAAAGTCCTTGGTGCTGTCTTATGGTTCCAGATTAGCAACTAATCTGATTTTATCAGTGCAAATGACATCAAGGGAGAGACATTAACATCTGCTTTGTCACTGGACTTGAGGACTATGAGACATTTCTGACTGATTTGGAGCTGAAACCTTCCATATATGTTTTCCCCTTCACTAGAATGTAAGCTCCTTGAGAGCAGAGACTATCCTTACTTTTCGTATCCCCAGAGCTTAATACAATGCTTTTGCACATATTCATCACGTTAAGTACTTAATAAATGCTTTATTCATTCATTTTATGAGAAAGGATCAAGTTTTTTGGTATTAATTTTTCTCACACTTTTGAGGTGTCTCTTTCAGAATGTAACATTTCCTAAATGATGCTACTGAAGCTAGTGCATTACAATAAAGTATAATGAATGGAAAACACTGGACATGGGTCCAACCTGGGTTCTAAACTCAGCTCTACCTCTACCTCATTGTGTCTGGCTTTGGTTAAACCAACTTACCTCTTTGAGCCTCAGTTTTGTTCATTTGAAAAACAGGAAAGTTGGATAAGATGATCTTAAAAGTTTCTTCCTGTGCTGCTAATATAGTTCAAGATGAGATGGGAAAGAAGCTGAATGAGATGATCTTGAGGTTCTTTCCTGTGCTAAAATTTGATCTCGACATGTGATGGGGAATTGTGGTGCAGTATGAAAGGTGCTAGTTTGGAGTTCAAATTATGGCTGTGCTTAACATGTTTGTTTGTTATTGTTAAGTCGTTTTTCAGTTGTGTCTGAATTTCTGTGATCCCATTTGGGATTTTCTTGGCAGAGATAATGGGGTGGTTTGTCATTTCTTTCTCTAGCTCATTTTACGGATGAAAAATTTTGGTAGGCAGAGTTAAATGACTTGCCTAGGGTCACACAGCCCAAATTTGAATTCAGGAAAATGAGTCTTCCTGACCCCAGGCCTGGCATTCCATCCATTGAGCCACCTAGTTTGGCACATAGTAGATACCTAATAAATGCTAATCAGCTGACTGACTACTTCTTACCTCTATGATATTAGGTTCCCTTAGCCTAATAAGAGGCCTGGGTTTAGATGACCTCTGAGGCACCTTCCAGCTCTAGATATACGATTTCTTTTTAGAATTTTGTCCTTCAGATATACCACATGAATATACACCAAGATAGCTTTCTAATTTCTATACCCTCTCTTGCAGTTTAATTCATTTACCCTTAACGAACATGTTTTCCTTCTTTCTACTACATACTGGGATGATGTGAAATGCCAAGAAATCTTACTATCACCATATAAAATGATAAAGTAGCTACAGAAATAACACTGGTCTATGAGCTCAGGACCAGTAGGCAAGAGCAGAACTAATGGGGGGAAAATCCCTAAGAAACAAGTTTCACCTCTGATTCTCACTACTTAGTGACTTTGGGAAAATCACTTAATCTCCTTGGGTCTCAGTTTCCTTGTTTATGAAATAAGGAGATTGGACTTGATGGCTTCAGAGGGCCCTTCCAGCTACAGTCCTATGATCCTGTAATTTACTACTGTTCCTTTCCCTTCCTAGTGTTCCTGAGAGCGTTGGTGTAAGAAACCTATTGCGTTTGCCTCAGGTATACATTTGTGGTCTCGGAAACTCAAATTTAGTGTATATTTATTAAACCTGTACTGTATGCAAGTTATTGTGCTATTATGCCTGGGAATACAGTGATAAAAATGTTATTTTATATTGTAAGTTAGTAATAAAAGTATTCTTGATATTCACTCGAGTGAACAAATCACAAATCAGAAGAACGAGGCTTACACCCTTACCCAAATCCTAAGATAGAAAGTACATTGTTTAATTGGTTTAATGCGTGGGTCAGCAAACTACAATGTACCAAGGGCTTTTTGCCTATTTTTGTACAGCCCTGGAGGCAAGAATGATTCTTACATTTTTTAATACAATAAAACTTTATTTAAATTAAAAAAAAAAAAACACTCTTAGCCAGAGGGCCTACGAAAAGGAAGCCAGCTAGATTTGACCTAGAGGTTGAGTTTTGTTGACCCCCTGGTTTAGTGGAAAGAGCATCAGGATGAAAATCAGGAGACCTAGAATGTAATACTGGTTCTACTACTAACTCTATGGCAGGTATCATTGTCTCCATTTTACTTACATATGAGGAAATCTGAAGCTCCAAGAGGTTAAAGGATTTCTCTGAAATCATAGTGTTGGTAAACATGAAAACTGCCATTGTAACCGAAGTCTTCCGATTCCAAGTCCAGTGACATTTCTACCACATCCTATTACTTTTTTCTCAAAAAAAAATAATAGATATTACTTTGAAAATTTTGTGCATTTTTTTCCCTTAGAATCATAAGATTTAGAGCTGGAGGGGAACTTAGAGAACATCTAGTCCATTTTATAGGTAAGGAAACTGAGGTCAGAGAGGAAGTCAAAAGTTTTATGATCTAATCATTCAATCCTTAGCAAAAAGGCCAAATTTGCAAGCAGCTTTTAAGTCTTACAACAGACTTAAAATAAGAAGAATTTTTTTAGCTAATGTTGCTGTAGGACAGTAGTTGAACATGTGACTGCCTTTTATGTACTCACCTCATCTTCACTGTTGTCTTCTATAGGCACTGCTATGTGGATATTTGTTAGCAATGACGGATGTGGAAACTACGTATGCAGATTTTATTGCTTCAGGAAGAACCGGTAGAAGGAATGCCATCCACGATATCATCGTGACTTCTTCGACCACCAACACCTCTGATGTGTCCCTCAAGCTATCGGACCTTGATATCAACAAGCCTGGTGAGTGGTGTGTGTGTGTGTGTGTGTGTGTGTGTGTGTGTGTGTGTGTGTGCGCTTTTGGGAGGAAGAGAATCTTTTCTGGAGGTTGGGGAGTTGAGGAATTTGGTAATGGTCATCGTCAGGCCAGCTCAGATACATGTTTGTTCATGGGATAATTGAAATATGCCTCATAGGACTTTGTTGAATGTGAAAAGCAACATGTGAACATAACCTTGGATGAAAGAGTTCTGTTTGTGTTTTTATGATTCTGGGCAAAGGTAAGTATCCAGTTTTGACTTCTTAGTCATTATTACTCTTTTTAAAATAGATTTTGGTATTTTTTTTCTTATATCACTTAACATTTCCCAATGTTTTCTTTTCCCCTCACCTTCCCAGAGAACCATCTGTTATAACAAAGAGGAAAAAATAACAATTTAGCCCCCCCAAAAAAGTTTCATTTTTTGTGCAATGTACCACATCTGTGGTTCCCAATGTATGTGGAGAAGCAGTGGGAAGGTATTTTCTTACATCTGCTTTGGAGCTAAACTTGTTAATTAACTCTTTAATAGCCTTCAGTTTCCTTTGTTTTGTTGTTCTTTTCATTTTAGTTGTCATTTGAGTATAGGGTATTGTTTCCCTGATTCTACTTAAGTCACTTTGCAACAGCTCATATAAATTTTCTTGTGCTTCTCTATTCATTGTGGTCATCGTTTTTTAAGTTTAGTACATTCATGTTTCTATTACATGAATGTTAGAGATTGGTTTAGCCAATCCCAATTTGTTGGATATCTACATTTTTCCCCCAGTTCTTCACTGCTACAAATATTTTAGGTCATATGGAGCCTTTATTTTTGTCATTAACCTCCTTTACTCCAGTCACCTATGGAAGCATTTTCCCATGGTCATACTAATTTCTGAGCCTCATTGTATGGTCACGAATGGTCTTCTAAATCATTTACGTAGAAGATTTAACTCCTGTTATCCCCATTTTTACAAATGAGGAAACTGGGTAACTCAGAAGCTGTGACTTACCCAGGGTCACTTTTCATTTCCATTCCACTTAACACTATCAGTCTGAATATAAACACAGCTGCCTTCCCCAAATACAATCTGATCAAAGGTAAAATTTTATTTGCAAATTTATTTGTAAAGAAGTACTGATACAGACTGAGTTTTAACACCAGCAAAATGTCTGGAAAAGATAGATTCTTTATATGGAACAATACAGTCCTTTAGTTTTTAGCCAGTACTATGATGCCCTTGCCTTGGAGAGAGAATTATTTAATGTCTAAAGCTCTTAAGTCATTAGCTAAAATTGCTGTTGAGGGTGCCAGTTGCCATGGAGGCTGTTCAAGTGGCTGTGCATTTGTCCTTTGGGAGCTGAATTGAAATCACAGCCCATTTCATGCAAGTCTGTGGCCAGCTGTCATGTGATCATGTCCTATTAGCTTTGCTGTTTGTCTTTAAAGTTGAAGTAATAAGACCTCTGTGCTGTGACTGTATGTAGGCAAATACTCTACCTTCTATTCTTAAATACTGTACTGAGATCCATTTTTCCTTGATACTATAAAGGAATCTCACTGGTGGATTAACACCGTATTCTATAGATTTTTTTTTTTCACTATACTTCTAAAAATAAGACATCAAGTCAGACATCACTTGCCTTCTTATATGCTTAGAAAACATGACCATAGATTGGGGAAAAGTGAAGATATCTATTTAGGTGTCTCATAAAGTAATTCTTCGGTTTCCTGTTTACCCACACCATGTGTCATATATATATATATACACATATATATATGGATATATAGTATATGTATATATGTATATAGATATATCTATAGATATAGATATGGATATATATAGATATATAGATATATCTATAGATATAGATATGGATATCTATAGATATATAGATATAGATATAGATATATAGATATAGATATGCACAAAGAAAGATCACTCCAAGATGGAAGTTAATTATAGCCTTTTTTTTTTAATGAGGATGTCCAGAGCTCATGGCACATTTCACAATATCAGAACCAGCCAGTCCTTGAAACATTTAAGCCATTGTCTTTGTGATTGGCTGCTCACCAAGCAAAAGTACCATGACTAGAATTGAGGATTTGAAGTCTTCTCAGTTTATCTCCCAGCACAGTGTGTTTTGTTTTTCCCTGGTTTCTGCTGCTTTTCAATTCAGTTCAGCAGCCATTAATTAAAAGGTTGCCAGGTGAAGAGCACACTATGATTGGGGCTTGAGGGGAAAAAAGTCCCTGCCCTCCAGAAGCTTCCACTCTAGTAAGTAAATATAAAACATGATACAATATCCATAGCAAATGGAACATAAGCACTTAAAAAGAATACAATGTTCTTCCAGGTCTTGGAGGGAAGGGTCATACCGTATCTTGTCTTAATTGCCAATAAATGTTGCCCGCATTTTTTAACTGTCCCTTTCTTCCTTGATCATTGTCTCTTACAGAAGGAGAAGGCGATGGGCAGAAAAACCCACCAGAGCAAACTGGGGGGAACCAGGGGGGAGCGCCCAAGCAAGATAGCTAATGTCTCCCCTGGCCCTACAGACACAGCTGCTGACGTTCTCACCCTTCAAGGCCTGACTGGAATGCATGTATTTCCATAAGTAAGAGGAGAGGAAAGAAAAAAATGGCTGTTCTGCATTGCTGAAACCTGCTCATTGTCCTATTAAAAATAGGTACACAGGCTAAAGCAGCTGCAGACAGACTTTTCTCTACCTCTGTCATTAGCAGTGGTTGAATTGGCATGGCTAAGCTTGGGACATCTCCATCGGATGGATCCTTTCACCTGATCCCATGATGAAATGCTTGTAGAGAGTAGCACGAACAGATGATGATTCTTCCTGTAGTAAAATGGCCCCTCATAATGTCAGAGGATTTAATTGTGTTTATTTGCAAAGGGTTAAAGTGATCCTCAGAGCTCAAAAAAAAAAATCTCTGGCCAAAGTATTCTCCCAGTAAAAAAAAAAGAATCATAAAGAAAGCACTGTTTTTAGAACCATGTATTTATGTTTTACAGCTGTTATTTACAATGTTGTTGTATTATATGATTTAGATGCTCAACACTGCCCCCTTTGCTTATGGAGAAAAAAAAATTTATGTTACTGTGAATTTTTCTACCACTTATTTTTGAAAAGACTTTCTCTCCCTCTCCCCCTCCCTCCCTCTCTCCTTTCCTGTCTCTCCCTACCCCTTTTATTCCCCCCCCCCAAGTATAATGTGGTGGTGTACACATGATGGATTAAAATGTCACCTCCTAAATTGATTGGGCCTAATACTAACTCATCAACACTTCACTGTATTTTTACGTTGTTACACAGGCCTCCTAAGTGATTAATTAAGGTGAATATTATCTTAAAATTCAATGTATGTGGGTGCCCCTATCATGTTTGAAATAGCCACTTTGCCTGCCCCTTGCTAGCTGTTTCTTCAGGAATTGGGAATCAATATGTCAATTCATGTTTTTTTCCCAGGTTCAGGAGCTTTTAAAACTTCAGTTTTTTTGGATCACTTTTAAACTTTTGAGGGGGAAAAAGAGAGGGGAAAAAGTCATTCCAAGAGTTGGAAATGTGTCTTTCTGGAGGACCTAATTTTCTGTTGCTAAAGTATAGATTTGTGCTACTTCTTTGATTTTTGGGGGGAAACCCACCTCCCAGTGTAAGGATGAAAAAGAGTGGAGAAATGATCCCATCATAATCATGTGGACACTAATCACATAAGTAAAGCCCTGCTGTTTGGGGTTTGTTTGGGTTTTTTTCTTTTTGGTTTTGTTTTGATTTTTAAATTGTTAAGATAAAGTGGTGTCTTTTTTTCAGGCCTCAATGGCTCCAGATGTTATTATGCACTTTTTAATGTTTGTAAACTTTTACTAATAACTAGTGTGATTGCTTTCTGGTATGTAATAATCATCATTATTGGTTAACAAAACTTCTTTAATACTGTTTATGGCCCCTGCTGTGTTTCTACAGTACATATCATGGTGCTTGTCATGGAAGTTTTCTGTGAGATGTGTAACCCTTCTGGTCAGTATTATACAATCATTTATTAGTGGTAATAAATAAGAAACCAGCAGTATGACTCTGGTTCATGAATGACTGGAAAAAATGACAGGCAGCTGGAAGTACTGTATCAATAAAAAATCTATTTAACCTTCACTTCACTGCTGAGTATAGTAGGTAGTTCTCTTCCTAAAGGACGATTTATCTGTTAACATGGATATGTCAGGGAAAAGAGAAGTATATACACATTTCTCTTCATGGTATTTTCCAAATGACGGGGGAGGGGGTGTGGGTAAAGGTCTTGTCTTTTTTTTTTTTTTTTAAACCCTCATATAACTGGGGAAAACATACAACACAGCATGTCTTTCAAAAAGTCAATTTGACAAGTGTGGTAGTACATGCCTATAAACCCTGCTACTGGGGAGGCTAAGGCTGGTGGATTACTTGAGCTCGGGAGTTCTGAGCTGCAGTAGAGCTCAGCCAACTGGGTATAATAAGCCTAGCACCAATATGGTGAGCCCCTAGGGATGGGGAGACACCAGCTTGCTTACAGTGGGGCATACCAACCCAGGATAGGAACAGCGGTTCAAAACTTCCATACAAATCAGTAGAGGACAGATTAGGCTCATGAGTGACCACTACGTTTCCAGTCCAGGCAAGAGAGGGAGTCTTAATGAATGAATGAATAAAAAAAGAAAGGAAATAACAAAAACTAAATAGGTAAATCTGAAGTTCAAAAATAATCTGTACTTCAATACATAGAAAGGAATTTGTGGAGTCACCATTTAGTACAACTTATTATTTATTATAAGCCACCTTTATTACTATAAGACTATTTCTAGATTAAAAGAAGCATAAAAACAGCCAGCTGCAGGGATAGATTAGTAAGATTATTGGCCACTGAGGGTCATAATATATTGACAAGATGAAGAGGGGAAAGTAACAGTGAGGGACAATTTTTAACCTTTGTATAGTTGCAAAGAACCAAGGGCTCCAACCCCTAAATACTACTACCCCAGGCTCAAATCACATTTTGGGTGTCAATTATCCACCTAATACCATAGTTTACAAGCCACCACGACAGTGTTTATTTTACCAGCTACCCAATAGAATGTTATTTCAAAGCAAAAGACATTTAATCAATAAAGATTTGTCACCCTACAGCTTACCATAGCACCAAAGGGGAGGGCACACTGGCCAGGGCACACATGTGGCTGGGATAATTCATACTTCTGATATTCCAAATCATTTGGGATATCTTTGCTTAATCAGAGGCCTTTGTTGTTTCTATACCCTTTCGTGGACACATTCAGTGTTGGATGTCTCCTGAGTATATACAACTATCTGCTGGTCTTCAGCTCTGCAGCCTCTTCAGCTGTGCTGCTATTCTGATACCATGTGCTAGAGAGCAGCTCGAGTGGGAGAACTCAGTTCTTTTTACTTTAAATCTAACTTACTCTCCAGGGCTTTTGCAGCTGCCCTTGACCAGTAGGCTAGCAGAAGGAAACAGAAGCCTTTGGACTCAGATTTTCTACCCTTTTAGAGTAAAGGTTCAAATCCTCTAAAAGACAGTGTCCCAGAGGGAACACAGTTTTCAAATGGAGGGGGCTATGGTGTGTGTATTTATGAGTACAATCTTGTAAGATTGCCTAGAGCATATATGCCCATTAATCACCTCCATGGCTTTCTTTTGAATTACTTCAAGATCTCTACATATTTCAAGTTATAAAGCCAAGAACTGGCCTTAAGTGCCTATAACAGGGATGAAGTGAGGATCATATGTGGTGCCATTTTTTTTTCAAAATTAACATTTCAGATTCACTATGGTGTGTTGCAAGATTTTTTTTAAAAAATCTACATTGCAGATTGATTGTGATCTCCCATCACCTGAAGATCCCATCCTGTATTTTATGCTCTTGATTCCTATCTGATGTTAGATCCCAGATTAGAAAAAGAAAATTATTCAATAATACCTTCATTTCCTACATATTTAGCCAAAAGAAAAACCTGATGTTGTCCCCAAAGGATTTTATTTTGAATCACAAATAATTCCAGCTCATGGATTTGAATTCTTTAGTCCTCAGAGTAATCAGTTAGCAAATTCTTGTGTGTGAGGAGCAAGATTTTTGTTTTCACAGCTCAGATTTTATTTCTTTCACAGGGTATACTGTCCCAAAAATGATTCATTCTATGCAGATTAATTATTCTGGGAAGCAAATGAAGGCCTGAGCATAGCTTGGAAGTTAGATGCTCTGAATAACTCCCATTTTTAAATAATCAGGAGAAATTAAAGGTTTCATTTATTTAGGTCAACACCAATAAGTGTGAACTCCTAAAACTGATTAGTCAACTAATTTGTAGGTGGTAAAAAACACACAACACATATAAAAAGTTACGGGTTTCCTATCAGCTCCTAGATGCTTCTGTCAGAGATAAGCTTTGCAACTCCTCTGCTTCCGTGATTTAAAAAAAAAAAATAAGGTATTTAACTTGAAAAAGCTACAGGCCAAGACTAAAGTGGAGAGAGAGTTGGTGTGCAACTTTCTGTGCACAACTTTTTGTTTGCAAGTTTGAATCGATTCTCTGCTGCTTGTGCTAATTTTGGCCTAACAATTAACACTAAGAAAATACAGATTCTCCAGCAGCCAGCACCGCATGGAATCATTGGTTATGGCAAATGGAGAAATATTGAATGATTTAGATAAGTTCACTGATCTCAGCAGTATACTTTTCAGGAATTATACTTTCCAGGTAGTGTTTTCAAAGACTCTACCACAGGTTAGGCACAAATAGTCCACATGAACATTTGGACTGATGTCTCTAAACTTGTGCATCTCATGTTTCTTTTGAGATACTGCAAAATTCTACTTTGATCATAGAACATAGTGCTATCTGATGCGAGCACACCATGCTGGGTTTGTCTCCCATGCTGTGCGAGTATGTCCTATGTCATGCAATCAATTCCAAAGTTCTTCAGAAAAGACCTTGAGAGTATCCTTGTATCACTTCTGACCTCCATATGAACACTTTCCATATATGAATTCTCTGTAAAACAGTCTTTTAGGCAAACACATATTTGGCATTCGAACAATGTGGCCAACTCATCAGAGTTGTCCTCTCTGAGCTTTAATGCTTGGCAGTTTGTTCAATAAAGAACTTCAGTGTCTGATACCTTATCCTTCCGGGTGATTTTCAGAATCTTCCTAAGACAATTCAAATGGAAGCAATTCTGTTTCCTGGAAATGGTGCTGGTATACTGTCCAGGTTTCACAGGCATGTAACAATGAGGTCGGTATAATGGCTCTGTAGACCTTCTGTTTGGTAGTCTAATACCTTTTCTCTCCCATACTTTCCTTCAGAACCTCCCAAACACTGAGTTCTGGCAAAAGATATCCCCCATACCATTTTACTGTTTTTACCTTTGTAATGGTAACTTTGGTGAATACAGGCAGAGGATTAATCAGACGACCCTGTTATCATCACCTCCCCAAAAATACAAAACCCTTAACACTGGGCATATACAAAAACAAAAACACTAACAAGCATTTTGTTTTGCAACACAGTCTGATTCTAAATCTGAGAAATTGGTGTGGCTGGGTGGTTACCAGATAACATGTTAGAATATATTTTTCTGCTTTAGCAACAATGATTCACTCTCATTAAGCACTCCTTGAGTACAGTGATAGGTTTGGAATACTGTCCTGTATCACTTCTGATTTTGACACCCCCTGTCCTCATTTCTTCCACTAAAGTTCTCTTCTGGTACCATCTTGTGGCTTGAAGACGATCCTGGAGGAGGCAGAGTTCTTTGCCAATAGAACATAAACTTTAGAAGGACAGGTCCTACCAAGATGGAAGAAACTGCTATCTGTTTTCAAAGTCTCATTCTCTCAAATTGACAGAGGCTTATCACCAGAAGCCTAAGGATCTTTTTTTTTTTTTTTTTAACTCTAGCAGGGTAAAAGTCTGAGTGTCAAAGTTGGAAAAGAGAAGAGTATCATGAGAAGGTAGTGCTATAAGCAGCAGGATGTAAGGGAAGGCTTAATTTTTTTTTTTTAATTAGACCTGACATCTGATGCTGAAAGTAATAGACCTTCACTGGGAATGTTTTCACACACACACACACACACACACACACACACTGTGACTTAACTTGAAGCACCCAAGAGTGAAAGCATGGGAGGAGAGGCAGATGCAAAAGGAGACTACAAGGATAGCAACCTCTCCCACCCTGCAACTGGGGCTGCAGCCAACTCCCAAGCAGAATGGGAAAGAAGAGGAAGGAAGAGATTCAGCCAGGGATATTGCCAGAACCTCAAATGGGATGATTTTCAGGATACCGTATGAAGAGTGAATCCACAATAATCCAGTGAGAGGGCACCATCTGGATTTAGTCCATCCCACCACATTCTCACCACTCCACCCAGGTTTGGGGACTGGAATTCCTGGATCCATCCTCATTCCATGTGACAGGGCAGCTCAGAAATGTTAAAGAGGGGCAGGCGTTTTATAGAAAAATACTTTCTCACCAACCACAACTCCCTATGGGACATTGGCAAATACAGTTCTAGTATAGCTCATGTCATATTCTTCACAGATATAGATAAAAGGGTCCTCAGTTCCTATATAAACACTTATGATAATAATGAGTACTCTCCTGCTACATGCCTCTAACACTCTCCAAGATGGGGTTCAGTCATTCAGAATACAGGGATATTTGGGGTGCAGAAACCCTGGATATTCCACACTATCACCCTGGCTGCTCCTATCTGCTTCCAGATCTGGATTTATAATCCCTGTGACCTCTGGGGTAGATTTTGTTTGGTTGTTAAGAGTACTAAGAATTGGGGAGAGTGGAGCTAATGCCAATATATAAGTTCCCCTTGAGGTTAACAAGAACCAACACAAAGCAAAAGGGCCAAATTTTCCACTGACCTTTTCATGGGCCAGCACAAATGGGTGGCTCCAATCTACATCAGTTTGGGCCAAACAGTTCAGCCCCCAATCAATTTACAACAGTCCAAGCCAATCAGTTGATCTCCAAATGGTGACATAAAATCAGGGTTCCAAAGCCTCACCATCCTGTAAAACATACAAGATGATCAAGGAAATCCCCTTTTTTAACTCCCTGAAAATAAAAAAGTAGACTGGTAAACAACATGAGAGAGGTCCAAAGTCATATGGAGGGAGAGGAATGTATCAGAGAACTCAGTCTGGTTTTGAGGAGCACCATTTGAGAAATCTAGAATAGGGATAGAATTTCAACAAAGGTGAAGGAAGTGGGTTCCAATGTGTTTGAATAGTCTGGATTAAGGTTTGGAAGCAAGAAAACAAGATCAATGTTCAGGGAAAGGTGAGTAATCTGGTTTGACTGGAGCATGGAATAGTCAGGAAAATAGAGAAAGATAAGCCTACAAAGATAGATCAGGCCTTGAACATGTAGTATTTTACTGGGAAGCAATAGAAAGCCAATGAAGATGTTTGAACCAGAGTGACAGAGTTACAGTTGTATATTAGGCTAATTAATCTGGTGGCATTGTATAGAATGGATTCAAATGAGGAGATACTAGACATGGATGATAGCTATAATTCAACTGAGTGGAAACAAAGGCCTGAATAATAATAGAGGCAGTGAAGATGGAAAGGAAAAGGCAGATATGGGATTGTTAACCAGACTGGAATTGGCCTTTAACCTGTGAATGGCCAGAGCCAACCAAAACAGGTCAAAGGCAGGTGTGTCAGGAGTCAAGTAGCAGTCTAATTAATTTCAGAATGAGAAAAACTCTTATAAGTGAAATGCCCCCTAAGTAGAAGGACTTAAATAGCTGGGACAGGGGTAGGGATTTTATCCATGAAAACCACAAGGGGGCTGGACCAGAACACAATCATTCTTAAGTCCTGAGTAGCAGTTCCCTTGGTTGTCATTTCTTGGGACAATACAGGATTTCTTGTGTCCTGTGGGAACAGTACTCTAAGTTGCATAAGGGTCATTGAGCCTTGTAATTGTTCAGTGGGGTACAGAACCAGAGTTAGTGTGGCAGCAACAGGAGTGTAGTACCTGGTTCAGTTCACTTGGCATTTACAAGAAACGGGGATTGTGAGCATGTCGCAGCTTTAGGCTGCAGCAGACCACCTACTTCTGGCTCTCAGGTCCCTGGAAAATAGGGGGAACTCCAACAAATCTAAACAGTTAGTGATTTAATATGAAAATCATAAATCCCTTAGTGAACACCTGGTGCTGGTCAAAGCAATAAACTTTGCCAGAAGGTAAGATCATCCAGAGAGCAAAGGATTGTTATTGTGCCAAGCTCAGGGCACAGCCTGCTTGTTGGGCCTTAGCTCTGGGAAACAGGGTGTGTGTCTCCAAATATCTTGACAGGGTTAGCCCTATATGTAGGTGGAGTAGGTGGCTGCCTAAAAAACATGATTTGAGGGTTGTTATGACCACTCAACAGGTCTGAACAGCATCAAACTAGTGACCATGCCAAGAACATATCTACCCAGAATATGTAGATTATTTTTAGGCTTATCCAGAACTATAACTACAAAAGGGCTGATAGAATTGGGGCATAGGATGGAAATTTTAGAGAACATCAACAGTATTGCCCCACAACCTTCCCCTTGGGGAGCCTAGAAACCTCTCAACAATTTGGGCTAGATTTTCTCCCACAACAATGGCGAAACCCAGAGGTCTGCATACCTTCTTCCCCAATGCTTACTGCTGCTACAGGAGCTACCCACTAAGGTTCTATCCTCACCAACTCACCCTGCCCTCAGGAGGCCATGTGGATTCTAGAAACTCTGAGATCAACATGCAGCTTTTACAGCCCTAAGCTACCACTGTTAGCTAGAGTTTCTCCAAACTGAAGCCATATTAGGACTGGTCTTCTTAACTTCAGAATTGAACTGGATGTGAAGAAACAGTTCAGAAGGATCTCATTTTCTTGTATGTCCCAGATTGAACCTGAATGGGGTTGTTTACTTGGTCCTTTGGAAATCCTGGCAAACAATATCCTAATATGCATCCACTTCAAGAAAAAGGGATACACCAACCCCACCCAGTACTCCTCATCATCTTGCTTGCTATATAGCCTTTTCCTCCCATCTGGTCTGAAGTTCTGCCATCATTAATCTGGTCAGACAAGATCAGGAATATTGTCTCCATGGAAACACTGTTAAAATACACTCATTACCTGGGAAGAAAAGAGAACATGGCATAGTTATGTAACCTTCTCAAAGAAACCTCTCGCTGCTTAGATAAGATTGTCAAATTATGCTGTTACTTTAAATACTATGAAAGTTAAATGGTGTTTAAGAGATAAGATATTTATTTGAAGGGGTTGGGTGTAGGTCTGGGAAGAGGGAAGCTTAAAACATGCTAGAGATGAGCTCAGAGCAGTGGGTCGAGACCCACAGTTTAAGTTCTGAAGAGGTTGAGAGTAGAAAAAGTTTAAAAAGCCGGTATAAGGTAAGAAAGGAACAGGAAAACAAAACTAGAGTCACAGAAATTGCAGTTTAAAGAGATTTTAGAGACCATTTGACCATTCTCATTTTATGGATGAGGCAATTGAAATTGAGAGGATGACCTAGTCAAGGTCACACCAAAAATAAGGAACAAATTCAAGGGTTGAAACTAAATTTTTCTGATTACAAATCCTTTCCATTATCCCATGCTGCCTCTGGTACTCCTTTCAGCATTTAGCTTTGGGCCCTGGCCCTAGGGTGAACACCTATTTGAAGTTTCCTGGTGTTTCTCAGTTGACCCTGCAGAAAAAAGAAAACTCAGATATACAGCTATAGTAAATGTCTTCAATATGTTAACCTGTTGAAATCTTTCTGGATCCTGAAATTCATCCAATGTGTTAATTTTTCCTCCTCGCTTTGCATCATCTGGAAATCTGAGAAGTGTATCATCTAGGCCTTTTTTTTTTTTCCAACTCATTGATAAAATTGTTAAATAATTCAGGACCAGGTAGAGATCTATAGTCCACTCCACTGAAAACCTCCTTCCAAGTTGATATCAAACCAATAACGACTATTTGTGTATGGCCAGTCAACCAATTTCATATTCACCTCATTCTAGCCCAATCTAAGTTATGATACATTATATCTGCTTTGCATTTTAATATAGCTATATATGTGCGTGTTGCCCCTACCCCCATAGAATATAAACTTCCTAGCACCCAGCACACTGCCTACCATACAATAGGTCTTTAATAAAAGAATGTTGACTAACTTCTTGAGTAGCATAGTGATAAATGTTTGTTCATTTTTATTGTTGTAATAATCAGATTATAACAAACATTTAATACATTTACTTTCTATGTTCTTTGGTTTATACTTCTTATTCCCACTTGATTGTTCAAAAAAGATGTTATTTGAAAAGATTTTATTTTTGAGGACTTTTTTATCCTCATTGTTGAGCCTGTGATGAAATCAAAATACTGCTTGGTAATACTGCACCAAATTATTTCCATGGAAACAATTTTGACCTATATAACCTCATTACAAAAGGCTCTCCCAGAGCTAATTCTGCACAGCATCATGGACTGAGAAACTAGAACAAAAGTTCTTAACCTGAAGTTCTTGAACTGAGAGAGAAAGAGAGATGGAACTTCTATATTTCAATATAGATTTGTTTCCTTTGTAATCTAATGTATTTTGTTTTATGACTTAAAAGACATTCTGAGAAGGAAGAAGGAAGAAAGGAAGGAAGGAGGGTGGGAGGGAAGGAAGGAAGGAGGGAGAGAGGGAAAGAAGGGAGAAAAAAGGAAGGAAGGAGGAAACAAGGAAGGAAGACCATTTACCAAATATCTACTATGTGTTTGTGTGGCCGGCACATGCACTATGTGCCAGGCACTATGCTAAACATTTTAAAAATATTATACCATTTGATCCTCCCAACGACCCTGGGAGACACATATTATTATTATTATCCCATTTTACAATTGAAGAAACTGAGGGAGACAGAGGTTAAGCAAATCACCCAGGGTCACAGAGCTAGGAAATGTCTGAAAATGGATTTGAATTCAAATCTTCCTCTCCCTAGGCCCTGTGCTATAGCTACTGTACCACTTAGTTGCCTCCAGAAAGATACTAGATCTCCAAAGAGGTCCATGAGGCAAAAAAAAGATTGAAGAGGTTCTGGATTAGAAAGGCTCTTATTTCTATAATAAAAAGTTAGGTGACTTCACTAAATAATCAGATAAAGAAAGAGAAGGCAGACAAAAACAAGAAGACAGGAGCAGCTAGGTGGCGCAGTGGATAGAGCTCTGGCCCTGGAGTCAGGAGGACCTGAGTTCAAACCCAACCTCAGACACATAACACTCACTAGCTGTGTGACTTTGGGCAAGTCACTTAACCCCAGTTGCCTCACCAAAGGAAAAAAGAAAGAAAAACAAGAAAGCATTTAAATATGATTTTATTTTGTTTTCCTATTTTCAAGTCAACAAGCATTTATGTCAAAAAGCATTTGTTAAGCACCTACTACATGCCAGACCATGAATAGGAGTTGAGAAGTAATCCCAGAAGGGATGTTACATGTTCTCATAAAACAAGAGCCCCTCAAAGCAGCCCATGGTGTATCCCTTTATCTTGAAATGGAGGCATGTTAGCATATTGTTTGCCAGATACAAGAAATTATTTCTGTTGTGTCTATGAATAAAATGCATTTTAAAGCATTTACTGTGTGCCAAGCACTGTGTAAGTGCTGAAGATACAAATACAAAAGCAAGAGTGCCCTCAAGAAAATTAATTCTGATGGGAGAGACAACACATACAGAACAAGTGTTGACCAAGGAAGGGAGTTATGATCTGGGAGTTCACTAAGGTAGTGAGTGGAACAATAGGCCTGGAGCAAGTCAGAAAATGACTGAGGTTAAGATAGGATTTCATGGCCCCAAGGAGTACAAGGTCATATGGCTTAGCTCTTCCCAGACTTGATCTCTGGTGTTCTAGTTTGGAAAGTAGAACAGCAATAGCAATAGCAAAGACATGGTATATGATGCATGATTCACTGCTCATTCTTTGAAAGTGTATGGTAATACATTTAAAGGCTAAGCTTCTTGGATTCCATGTCGGGGGAAAGAGAGGTCATCCTAGCAGCTGTTCTGTTGGGGATTGGTCAGTGTTCTAGCTCCAAAGGGATCAGATGGCTTGTATTTTTATAGTATGTGATGCTTCCAACCTACCCCTTTCAAAGCTGGAATTGCCAGGACCACTCAACAGGTCTGAACAGCATCAAACTAGTGACCATGCCAAGAACATATCTACCATATGTAGACTATTTTTAGGCTTATCCAGAATTATAACTACAAAAGGGGTGATAGAGTTGGGGCACAGGATGGAAATTTTAGAGAACATCAACAGTATTGCCCCACAACCTTCCCCTTGGGGAGCCTAGAAACCTCTCAACAATTTGGGCTAGATTTTCTCCCACAATAATGGCGAAACCCAGAGGTCTGCATACCTTCTTCCCCAATGCTTACTGCTGCTACAAGAGCTACCCACTAAGGCTCTATCCTCACCAACTCACCCTGCCCTCAGGAGGCCATGTGGATTCTAGAAACTCTGAGATCAACATGCAGCTTTTACAGCCCTAAGCTACCACTGTTAGCTAGAGTTTCTCCAAACTGAAGCCATATTAGGACTGGTCTTCTTAACTTCAGAATTGAACTGGATGTGAAGAAACAGTCCAGAAGGACCTCATTTTCTTGTATGTCCCAGATTGAACCTGAATAGGGTTCTTTATTTGGTCCTTTGGAAACCCTGGCAAACAATATCCTAACATGCATCTATTTCAAAAAAAAGGATACCCCAACCCCACCTAGCACTTATCATCATCTCTGGTACTTCTGTGCATCTTCCTATGCTTCTTTTTCTGTCCATAAAATGAATGAGTTAGATTTAATGGCCTCAGAAGTTTCTTCTGGTTCTAAAATCTGTGATTCTATCATCTCTGTAATTTAAAAAAATAAAATAAAACATTGTAGTGACTTTACTTAATTATTGTCATTAGAATACACCAACCCAGTGTGTCCCAGGAACAATGAGTGTAGAAATGAAGAGTTCTACTGATCTCTAGATCCTGAGTGATGCTGATAGTAGCTGGAAAATGTACCACTCAGGACCTAGGGGAGAGGAGATGCCAGGTATGAAGTTTACCCTACCCCACCTGCTACTGACCGCAGAAACCAGCTTATGAAATGAAAAAGAAAGTGTGCTCCTGATATCTAGGCAAGTTTATCTCAGGCCAGAGCCTGGCAGGAACTTTTTAGCACAAGGGAACAGCTAGAGTGGGGTTTCTTTTTTGGCCTTGCATTAAAGACAGATGCAGAGAGTTCAGTTGTCTCTAGATAAGGAAAGGGAGTTGAGAAATATCCCTTGTCTCTGAAGAGAGCTTTTGCCTAAGGAGTTATACCATACTTCTTGGGCCCCACTGACAGAGCTGTGGAAGAAAGGGACAAGTATCACCTGCTGAGAACTGTGGAGGGCTGAAGGAAGAGCAGAGTCTTTAAGCAGGGAAAAGGCTGTACTTTACTGTTCCAATGAGGAGCTCCCTTTCGAGGTTTGCAAGAATCTCAGTAGGATGTATTGCTGAGAAACCAAACTACAGGTCACATCACTGGGAATCCTCACCCAGGTCATGATTGAGAAACAATGAAGGGTGTTTGCGGAACAGTGGGAAGGAACACTCACTGCTTATGTGATATTAGGCAGGTCAATTAGCCTAACTGAGCTTTCCTTTTCCTCCTTTTTAAAATGAGGGGCTTGAACTAGATACAGTAATCAAGAAGGTCCTTTATATGTCTAGATTTAGGACCCAGGGATCTCCATAAGCAGACTTTCTGGGTGAGGGCTGGTTCGTGATAAGCTCTGTTTTAAACTCTATGGGTTTTCTTTGATCTGTAAATAAACCTCATCATTGTTTGGTCCTTGTGAGCCTGTGTGCTTTCAATGAGAGTCAGCAGTGATAGATTGCCTGTTTGAGAGTAATGAGAAAGAGAAACAAGAAATCCCCCAAAGCATACCCTCTGCCCTTCATGTCACATGGGAGTCTTTCACAATATTCACATTATAATGGCAAAACTGCAACCCACACAGTGTCTTTCTGTGGAAGATGTGTGTGTGTGTATGTGTGTGTGTGTGTGTGTGTTTCTGTAGCTATTTGCAATAAGTGGAATCATTTTTAGGAAGCAGCAATCATTTTCTCCAGATATGGAGAAGTCTCGAACTATACCTTCAACTGAGGAATGAGGAATGAAGGCTCACAATGGCAACTGAGTCTGTGCTGAGTAGAGGAGAGCTACAGAGGAGAGCATTGAGCAGGAGTAGGCTGTCATTCAGCTAAATCAGTATTGCAGTAGAGTTTCATTGGTGGAGATTTGCTTATGATAAGTTAATGGCATTAATGCTAAAAAGCATTGGAGAAACATTTTGCAGGCTTTGCCTTGATATAGCTTTGTTTTAAATCAACAAATGTCAACAAAAAATAAGTACTTGTTGAAATAACTGAGAAAGCATGGAGGAAAAAATAGAACTTTCCCCCCTGAATAGTTACCTGCAAATTACTTACAGCAAGATCTGGATTAACTAAAATGCAACTACACAAAACCCTCAATATTTGAGATTTTTTGCTTTTCAATTCACTTTAGAGGGAAACAAGTAAATCATAACAAAAACAAGCTGAAAATAATTTCAGTGGAAAAAAAAAGAAATGGGGAGTACATTATTAGATCATTACATATTCAACTAAATCTTGCATTCTTTTTGTACCTGTAGTACTGGTCAATCCTAAATAATGTTCAAAATAATGACTCAAAGGTAGATATAAGTCCTGAAACATCAGAGAAATGTTTTAGTTAATATATATACTGTACTTACTAAAGCAGGAAAATATACTGACATATTACTTCTAGTAGTAAAAACGGAAATAGAAAATGATTTTCTGCTTAGCCTTCAACTAAAAAGATATTGTCAACTGAAATGCTTCATTAAGAATTTGGTTTAGTGAAAGTTTCAACATCATTTGCCCTATAGCAAAATAAAACTCCTTATTAAAACTGTATAAATGTCTCAATCATTTGTGAAATTCAAGTCATTTTGTTGTTGTTCAGTCATGTTCAATTCTTCATGATCCCATTTGGGATTTTCTTAGCAAAGATACTGGAGTGGTTTGCTATTTCCTTGTCCAGTTCATTTATAGATGAAGAACTGAGGCAAACAGGGTTAAGTGACTTGCCCAGCTAAGTGGTTAAGTGACCCTTCCCCAGGGTCACACAGCTAAGAAGTATATGAAGTCAGATTTTAACTCAGGTATTCCTGACTCCAGGTGTGGTGATCTATTCACTGTACCAACTTAAAAATAATTGAATCTTTCATCAATTTCCAACAGAATATCATAGTATATAGAATCTAAGACCAGTTCCATAACCTCTCCAGGTCTTGATTTTACCATCTGCAAAAGACAGAATTTTCACTAGATAATTTCAGAGGTTCCAACATATGTAAAATTCTGTGATTCTATTTCTAGAAATAGTGATAATATCAAGCAATATATATCTGCCTCCTGGTGGCCATCTTTAGTTCTGTAAGTAGATGCAATCTATACCTCTTGTTTTCAAACTTGCCTGATAAACTTAGACTAAAGTTCTTTACAGATGAGATGTAGTTTTGTATTGGTCAGAGAATGAAAAAAGCCGACAGTAGCAGCCAATTCAATGACAGGGGCATTACTGAATACTGCATGGTTCATACTCCAATGGATCCCCAAGTAAGCATTCCCTGCACAATGCTGAACACAACCTGTCTCTGCCTTCTCAACTCTATGCAATTCTTGTCCATGTTCTCCCATAAATCCTCCGGGGAGGGGGGCATTCAATGTGCAGGAGAAGACTTTTGGTATTTCTACAATCCTTTCTTTATTACAACAGATTATTTATCTCTCAGGATATGTTAACTAATTTGACCTCCAATGGAGCTTTCACACACACACACACACACACACACACACACACACACACGAAAACACTGGATAAATTTGACCTTAAAATGAAAGAATCTCACAGTGAGAAAGGACTTCAGAGGTCTCCCAATCCAATCTATACCCGAACAGGAATCCCCTACGCCTGTCATGATTTCTTCAACAAGTGGTCCTCCAGCCACCTCTTAAACAACTTCTAGAATAAGGAGCTCATTATCTAGCCACCAAGTTAGTCTGCTCTCTCCTTTTGGACATCTATAATTATTAAGAAGTTTTTCTTTGTGCTAAGCTGAAATCTTCCTCTCTCCATCTACTCCCTATTAATCCTAGCTACCTTCTGAGGTCAAGGGAAAAGAGAAGAATCATTTTTCTACTTGACAGCCCTTTCAAAGATTCCTGGCTAATTAGTTACAAATATCACCTCTGCCACCCAATTGGCCTGGGTGTTCTATATGATTTTGTAGTTCATTATTATTACTGTCCGTTATCCACAAACTTAGGTTACTTCACTACTCCTGGCTTGTAAGGGTCTGGTTGGCCAGGCTGATATTGCTTTAACTAGGAGACTTAAAAGTATTGCTTCTCTTAGAGCAGATTAATGTTGAATATTAGGGTGACTTCTTCAGTAAGAATGATCACCTCTTCTAGAGCCTATAAGCAAATACTCAAATAAGAAAAGAACTTTTAAAATTCTAATAAAAAATATCTGCTCTGAGATTTTGTAAAATGTTTGAATGCAGATAATAGAGAAGTAGTGGCAACCTGGTAGACTGGATTTAGGATAGTTACAGGGATTATGTAATGAATGTCCTGATCACATTCTTCATGCACACACACACACACACACACACATTTACTGAGAAGACACTTCAAGAAGTACAACAAGAACAAGAAGTTCCCTTCAACAACTAGAATTACACTCTCCTCTATACCATCTTAGTCCCTGGAAAGAGTAAAATCAGACTCAATGTGGTTTCTATATAGCAAATTAGCTTCCAAATACAGCACATCCAATGGGTAGATAAATCTGCATCTCTACTGCTGTTAAATTGGGACAGTCAGGTCATTTAGGACTTCACTCCTCTGGCTTTCAGAAAATCCCAATAGAGACTCTAGGGCTCAGATGCTGGTGGTTTTCCCCTTTCTGACCTTTCAAAGAGTCATAGTACAATTCCTGATACATAATAGGCACTTAATAAATGTTTATCGATTGATTGCTGAGCAATCTTTTTTTTTTTTTACCTACAATAGGAAAGAATAAATGCAGAAGTAAAGGACTAAGGTGACATATTGATGGGCCCCACACTGACATCAGACAGACAGGGCCAGAGGCCTGTCCATTTCATTATTGTATCTCTCATTGGAATGGAAGAACCAGATAAAGGGACAGGTCCTTACTAGAGCCTTTTAAATTCACCCTAGTTCCAGCTCTATAGCCAATCATAAAGCTTTTGTTTTAAAACCAATTAAAAAGCTTTCTCTCAATCATGTGACTAACAGAGCAAAACCAATTACATAACATCATTTTTTCCCAGTGTTTTTTATTAATTTATTTTTATTTATTAACAATCACTTCCATATGCTTTTGAGTTTAAATTTTTTCTCCCTCTCCCTCCCTTCCACCCTCCCCAAGATGGCACACAATCTGATATAGGCTATACATATACATTCCGATTAAACATATTTTCACATTAGTGATGTTGTAAGTAAGAATTAGAACCAATAGGAGGAACCACCAGAAAGAGGAAACAAAACTCAACAGAAGAAAAAAAAATAGCAAATAGTATGCCTCGATCTGCATTCCAACTCCATAGTTCTTTCTTTGGATGTGGATAGCATTTTCCATCACAAGGCCTTTGAAGATGTCTTAGATCCTTGCATTGCTGGGGAAAGGTTAAGTTTATCAATATTAGTCACTGCACAACGTGGCTGTTATTGTGTATAATGTTCTCCTGGTTCTGCTCACTTCACTCAGCATCAGACCATGCAAGTCTTTCCAGGTTTTTCTGAAGTCAACCTGTTCATCATTTCTTATAGCACAATAGTATTCCACTACATTCATTTACCACTTGTTCAGCCATTCCCCAATCAATGGGCATCCTCTCAATTTCCTATTCTTTGCCACCACAAAAAGAGCTGCTATGAATATTTTTGTACATATGGGTCCTTTTCCCATTTGTGTGATCTCTTTGGGATATAGCCCTAGAAATGCTATTACTGGGTCAAAGGGTATGCACATTTTGATAGCCCTTTGGGCATAGTTCCAAATTGCTCTCCCAAATGGTTGGATCATTTCACAATATCAACAATGCATTAGTGTTTCAATTTTCCCACATCTTCTCCAACATTTATCATTTTCTTGTTTCATACATAACATCTTTATGCTCCAAATTGGAAAGCAGAGATCTTCCATAACACACCATCATAACTTTCTAGAACCAGGCTCCCTAGTGTCTTCCATGTGAGGGATTGCATCAGACCCCTATTACACTCCCTCTTAGACATTCTAGCTGTATGACCATGGGCAAGTCACATAACCTCTCAGTGTCCTGAGTGGACAACATATTGCCGAAAAAATTTCTACAGTGGGACTTCCATGTACTGATGAAATCACAAGTCCATACACAAAAAGAAAAACAGAAACTTTGAGACATTCTTTGTGAATAAGGCCCCTATTTGGTTTTAAATTAAAACCTTCTGGGTAGTTTCAAACATGCTCTGACAGGGAAAACTGCATTAGCTACTTTATTTACTATCATGTAAATGCCAGAGATGCTGCTGAAATACTAATTCCCTGAGGCATAATTAACTAATAAAATTATTCCAACTAGTGACATCAGATGGTTGCTAATTTTTGAAGTGTTTCTCTTGTAGCTAAAAAAAGATAGAAACAACATTTTAAAAATTTAGACTTCATTTTGCAAATATGAATTTAGTTATTTCCTTTGGGCATCACCCTTTGGAACTTTTTTTATCTATAGCTTGAATCATATTTAGACAGGAAGTGAAAATATATGTATGGTATGAATGTAACTGAACCTTGAATTTGACCTTTTTTTTTTGAGATGGTGCTTGTGAAATGAAGTGCAGCAAAGAAAATAGTCCATAGTTCATCTTTTGGTGAGATTATAGCAATTAGGTCATGAAAATTAAATGGAAGAGGCAACGTAGGCTACTAGAGTGAGAACTAGTGTCAGAGTCAGAAAGACTAGGCAGTTAAGTCCTGCTTCTGACATGTATTGTTCATGTGACTTTGAGCAAGTGGTTTACCTTAGTGCCCCTAGGCACTAAGACCTGTTCTAGAGCAGTTGCTGTTCTCACTGGAAAGGAAATTTCCTCATCAAGAATTCTCTTTACCAATAATATTCAAAGTGTGGTTCCTGGATTCCTATGGGGTCCCTGAGACCCTTTTGGAGGGTCCATGTGGTCAAAATTGTTTTCATAATAATACTAGAGCTATTATTTGCCTACTAATATCCTTCTTTCTTTTCCAACCACATATCTGTGTGAGGCTGGATTTTCTTCATATACTTCAACCAAAACAACATATCACAATAGGTAGAATTCAGAAGCATCTATGAGAATCCAGCTGCTTTAATTAAACCAGATATTTAAAGAGATTTGGAAAAACAATGTAAAGCAATACTACTTACTCATTATGAATTTTTATTGTAATAAATACAACTATTTTAATAAAATATGCTATTGTATTAACATGTTATGAGTTCACTATTATTTTTAAATGAATGAATATTTTTAAATTTATCAGTTTTAACTTCTAATGTGATAAATATTGATAGATAGAACCCACACAAACAAAAGCTCTTTGGGGTGTTCAATAAGTTTTAAGTGTGTAAAGGAGTTCTGAGCTGAAAGTTTGAGAATCTCTGCTCTTTATCAATGAAATCACAGGTCTTGTTCCCAAAAACATTAAGCAGAAGAGGATTTTTGTATGATCAAATCACTTTTCTGATAAAAAAAAAAGACAACAAAGATTCTGTGGTTTGGCTGCCCTAAGAAACAGACAAACTAGTCACTCTTTAAGCAAGAATCTTATATTTTGAAATAGCAGGTTGCTAATCTGACCAATGTAAATGGCAAAAATTTGCCATTTTCTAAGTATATGAGTGAGTCATTTAGTAATGTATCAAACAACTACATTAACATCTTTATCCCAACATCTGCTTATTAGTTTTCGTAGTACAACACTTCTTTTACTAGGCTCACATAGAGAGTATAGATACTGTAATTATATCTTTCAGATTCAAATGGAATATTGAGAAAAGCAGTCAGATATGAGAGTTTTGAATTCAGTTGAAAACAAATTGCTATGAAATGTTTCTCTGGAGTCATGTGGGTATTTTATCTTTTATCTATGAGGATGTATGATCTATATGTATAGAAGACAAAAAAGTAGAAAAATTTCTTCCTTGTCAAAATGGTTTTTATGGCTGTAGTGTTATAAAGAAAAATTATAAAAATAATTCTATGAGGAGTTTGCAAGAAACTGGCAGTTTATAGTATGTATCCTGGAAAGACTACTTTATCTGATGGCTGTAGAGAGGACAAAGAAGAGTTTCCTAACTATTATGTCAGGTAAAATATCCTCATATTTGCTTCTTATTCTTCATGAGAACCTGAAAATTCTTTTTTTTTATTCTAGAAATTTAATTACAGCCATGTAATTTTTTACTCTTGCATTTTCTCAATAATTTCTTCCTTATATTTGCTCTTTTCCTTTCCTACTTGGTGAGATTTGGCTTTTTGCTCAAGGATCTTTTTGCGATCTTTGCCCAGTTTTAGCCTTGTAATAACCACCTTGCTGGGATGAATGCCCACATGGACAGTTGTACCATTAGGCTTCTTCCACTGCACACGCTCAATGTAGATCACCTGTTTCTTTTTGGAAACCTGGACTGCCTTGCCAATTTTCTGTCCTTTGTAATGTCCTTGAACAACCTGGACTTCATCATCTTTTCAAATAGGCATGGAGCGAACATTGTGCTTCTGTTTCAACTCCTTAGAAAGAGGAGAAGACATAATTTTCCTCCATATGTGGAAAGGGGCATTGAAATACCTCTTGCAGTTCTTGCTTCAGTCAGAGATCACAAAGGGATTGAACTTCATTTTGACCTCAGAGCCACCATGGAAGACAGAACATAAAAATTCTTAAGAGACTTTAATCAGAATCTGGAGTAAATTTAATAGTGAAATTATGTTGATGGGAGTGAAGAAAAGCATCTCCTGTTATGATGAGACTCTGAGGTGACTATGGCTTACAAATGTTCTCCTGGCAAAAATATTGTAAATCATTATATGGCCTTGCTTTATTGTTGATTTTATTTATAAATTAGTTGTATATGAGTAACTAATACTGACAGCAATGGTTTCTCTGGTTTATTTTCAAAGTGCTGTCTAAAAACTGGGGTAAGAATCCAAACCAACTAATTCATTATTTATGAAAAAAGAATATGTGCATTAATTAAAAAGAAATGAAACATTCATGCCTCTGGAATGCCTTATGGTATGAGAAATAAAATTAATACAACAATCAATTAAGTGACATGCTGAGAGTTGCTGAAGTTGATCGTATCACATAGTATCTTGCTACAATGGATTCATAGACTTAGAGCACATAAATCCTTTCCTCTCCCCTTCCCCCACAGTTATTAACAACCTCTCCAGCTTGTAATTACTTATCTGTATACATCCTGTATCCTCCAGAAGACTGTAAGCTACTTGATGGCAATAAACATTTTTTTTTCTCTTTGTATCCTCAATACTTGGCACATAATAGGCACTCTAAAATGCTTGTTGAATTAAATTAAGCCATTTACTTCAAAATTATAGAAATGGAATTTCAGTGATATTAATACTTCATGACAAATTATGAAAAGTTCTTGAGGGAAGTAGGATTCTAGGAGCTATTTGAATGATGAAAAAGAGAATGTATGGTACATAATTTGTAGACAGTGCTACAAGGAAGTGAGTGCCTGGCATAGGTCATGACTTGGCAGAGGTATGTAAATTATTATAGTCTTTATTTCCAACGGTAGAGACAATCTGGCAGGGTAGATAGAATACAGGGCCTAACTTGAGGAAGACTTATATGACAATCTAGGAAGCATCTTGTTCCAAGGTTTTCATGGCACTCAAAATTGTCTGATTTTTTAAATTGAAAACAAATCAGTGATGGCAATTTCTGTGACTGTTTGTGCCATTAGTTAGCTTGATAACTGATAGACATGGATACAGCTAAAATTCTAGGACACAAAACTCATATACCTGTAGCTCAGATCTGTATTTTTAGATTTAAGGACTGAAAAATAATATCATTTTAATGCGGTTGCTAGTAATTCATGGTCTCCCTCATCTATCACCTCTGCCAAGTCCACTGAAGTTATGCCTTCACTCCTTAGAAATATTAATGTCCATTCATCCATTATTGCAGTCTATGTAATATACTGACAATCATGACACCTAGGCAGATATGCTAGCCTAAGAGCTATGACTAATTCTCACATGTCACTGAACTTATGCTATGTATGCCTCACCCAAAGATGAGAAACTGGACACTGCTTTGCTGCTGAAATAGCTTCTCTTTTTCAAGTGCTTACGTCAATGCTTGGGTTTAGAGCTTTTGAAAATACTTGAATCTGCACACATTGCACATATTGGCATTCCAAAGAGAGAGGGGACAGGAGGATTGGTTTCCACTCATTCCAAGAATCCAAGGGCTTGAGTTGACTTGATTTCTATTCCTAACAAACCCACAAGTGGCTATATGATGCTGGGATTCAAAATACTACAGCTATTCTTAACAAGCTTTAAACTTGTATCCCAGCTGCTCCACAGTTGTCTGCTGTTGTTACAAGAAATAAGACACTTTTTGGCATATTCCAGTCCTAATATCCATACCAGATTCAGGTCAATGAACAGGGTCCAATGTCATTCCCTTGTGGCAGCTGACACCAGGGAGAAAGGGTGGTCTGATATGCAGCCATAGCCTTTATTAAAAATTACCACAAGAAGAAAAATAGACAGTCAGGAGCAGTAAAGTTTGGGCAGGAAATCTCTATTCCAACAATTCTATACAGACCCAGCTCTAGTGGAGTGGAGTAACTGACCAGGGTATCGTGTTTTCCAAGAAAATGGCTGCGTCAAAAGTTTGCTATTCCACCAGTAATGTGGAAGATGTGTAAAAGACATTTAAGGGGATTATGATGATTTGAAAATTTGAGAATTGCACCTTGACATCAATGTCAGAGCTAATCTTCTATAGGTCATGTTAGCTTTACCAGTTGGCAGGGCCAGCTTTAGGGAGGTCCAGGACTTTGAGGAGGTCACACCGCATTCTTTCCCTCTCTTCAGTAACCTTTTTTATCCAAGTGACCTAAAATGAACATTGGGAGTACCTTAAAAAGGGAGAAGTGTGTCTAAAAAAGAGTAGGAAAGTCAGTCAGCCCCAATAGGATGATTGTATGAATAAAAGTTCCTTGGGTTTTTTTTTTTTTAAGCACCAGCTAAGACTCTTTCTTGTTTCACTGAATCATTAATAAAACTGTGTGGTCCCCATAGCTTTGCAGAGTACATCCCCTACAGTTAAAGGACCCGCATTAATTGTCCTACTGTGCCAAGAATGGTTTAGCCATAAGGAACCACAATAACTTTTATAAATGCTCCTCTATCTCACACTCGACTAAAGTCAGAACAGATGATCTGACAGGTCTCACCACACATTGATCCTACTTTTCTCCTCTGAAGCCAAGCAACGTTAGTCTAATAAAAATAATGCTTCAAATATTCCTTCCTCATTTCTGTCTCTTGAAATCCTATTCTTCTAGTTCAGGAGCCACAATTTCCATGGAGCTTCCATGATCTATGTGCTCCCTCATCTTTCACAGCACTTTGGGTATACATCTCCTTTTGTCTTTGTGTACTGTGCTATATCATACTTGTGCATATGTTGTACCTCCTCTATTGAGCTATAAAGTCCTCGAAAGCAAGGACTGTATTGTTTGCATCTTTGTATTCTTGGCACCTGGCACAGCACCTTTGAATATAATATTAAAAAAGTATTTTGTTAAATTTAATTTCATTTGAAGAAAGTAATCGTATCCCTCCATAAGTCTCCTGTTGTCTAGCTTAAGTACCCTTAGGTTCTTAAACCAATCCTCATATTTTCTCCTGCATGTTGTGTCCCTCACTTGAGGGCAAGGAGTGTGTTTTGCCTCTTTTTTGTATCCCCAACATTTAGCACAGTGCCTGGCATATAGTGGGTGCTTAATAAATGTTTATTAATTTATTGATTAATTGATTTGGCTGTTGTCAATGTTCTTTCAAAAATGTGTTGCCCAGAACTGGATTCATCTGAAATCTTGGTTCTCCCTAAGGGATAAGATTTTAGATGGCCATTTATCACTGTATATTTTAATAGGAGCTTCAGGCTGGGGGGATGTTGTCCTGTATATGGGTTTTCCTTTATTTGCCTGCTGATAAGATGCAACAACATATGCAACTTTCCATAACCACACTTGATATCTGCTAAAAAAGTGTGTGTGGAAGGGGTGGTTTCTCAAATCTCTTCTTTGGGGTTTGGTCTTTAAATTTTAGCAGCATCCATTTTCATTAATTTTCCTCCTTTTGTTCTTTCCATTTATGTAGTCATAGTCATTTGGTAGATCCTTTTTCTGATTCTGCTTCCTTCCTTTTACATCAGTTCGTAAGTCATACTTATCACTCTTATAGCATAGTACCACTCCATTACATTCATATCTCATATCTTATGAAGTCATTCCCAGTTTGAAAAGGATCTACTTTGCTTCCATTTCTTTTCTACTTCAAAAATTTCTGCTATGAATAAATATTTGGGTGCATATAAAGTTATTTAAATTACATTTCTGCAAAATATATTTTTATATGCACTTATTTCCCACATTAGAATGTAAGTTCCTTGCAAGTAGGGTTTTTTCTCCCTTATACTTGTAACTCTAGCACCCAGGATAATGATAGGCAACAGGCAACAGACAAACATAATGCTACTCAGGCCTTGATCAAAGTCACATCAATGAATTGATATCAATAAATATTTACCAAGGGTCTACCATGTGCAAAGCACTGTTAGGTGGTATGGAGTAATTAAAGAAGAAAAACAGAACAGAATTTGGAACTGAGGGACCTAGAATTCCAGATCTGTCTCTTACTTTCTGATTCACCACTGCCAAGTCACTTAATCTCTCTTGAGCTTATTTCCTCATCTGGAAAATGGGGATAATAATATTTATACTACCTACGTTAAAAGGCTATAGTTTTCGAAAAGTGCTTTATAAATTGTAAAGTATAACATGAAGGTGAGCTACTATTATTATTAGTGTTATAGGACAAAATATCTGATTTTATGAAACTTATTGTCTAATGAAAGGGTTACTAATATTTCCAGGACTCTTTAACCCTAGACTTTCACTAAAATCTTTCCAGTATAGCCCTTATTCAATATAAAAGGAAATACATTCTATACTTTGTCATGTATATGAATATAAGAATTTAAGAGATAAATTGACATTCATAAAGGAAAGTATTCAGTACATAGCAACATTTTTAGCATCATAAATTTGTTAAATTTTTATTGATTTAACAAAGCTACACATTTTTCACTAATACAATTGCTTTCAGAATATAATTATTTATCAAATATTCCCCTTTCCCCTTGACAAGCTTCTTATGCTCTCTGGAGACATGCATACTCCAAGTTGGGAAATCCGATTCTAATTGATGAGAGAAAGCAGGTACACAAAAAATGTACTAGAAGGTACAGCATAAAAGTACAATAAAAAGTTTTTCTGGGTTTGGTGGGATTATTTTCAGAGACTGGAAAGTAGCAAATGCTCTCTAAATGAGTGATTATAGAAAGTCTGTCAGCATGCCGAGGAAATGAAAGGCCATTCATGTGTGAACAATATTTGGGGACACCAAATAAATCTATTGGCACATATCTAGAATAACAAATAACCAGACCTCAGATACTGCAGCAAATAAGCAACAAATACGATTTCTGGTTCTTAAATACTTTCCCATATGAAACATATCCGTAAGCAGGCTTTGCAATTCTCAAGTCCTATGCCAACCAGAAATCTAGTCCTCCTGCAGCACAATGGTAGGCCTCTTTCACAGGATAACAGCCATAAAATGGCTTCCCAACTTTCCCTTTATAGATAGTAAAAAATCCCATCTCTGATATAGGCTATTGGGTCTTGACAAGTTTCCTACTTCTCAATCTAGGTTCGTGAGCAGTGCCTAACTATTGGGGCAAGACGAGGATACCCTAAATCCAGCTGTTTAGACAGAGTTGGGAGTTCTGGGGCAATGCTACCCATATGAAAGGAGACAGAGTAGTTGCCATATTAGGCAAACTGGGCGTGCTTAGACAAGTGTAGGTTGCATCATGAAATGCCAGAACTGGAGGATAAATGAGGGACTAAAACTTAAATATCAGGAAGCAAAAGATCTGAACTTTATCCTCAATCATATTTTACTCATTATTTAGACACTACAGGAATGACTAAAGGACAGTGCTGCTAGCAGTTCCTATTTTTCTTTCTGGTAGCTAGAGTTCTGGGCCTGGAATCAGGAAGACTCATCCTGAGTTCAAATCTGACCTCAGATACTTACTAGCTGTGTGACTCTGAGCATGTCCTTTTATCCTGTTTACCTCTGTTTCCTCATCTGTAAAATGAGCTGGAGAAAGAAATGGTAAACAACTCCAGTATCTTTGCCAAGAAAACCCCAAAAGGGGTCAGGAAGAGTTGGGCATGACTGAACAATAACAACAACAACAAACAATTCTTCTTTCCAGGGGGAGTTTATGTTTTCAGGATAGCAGCACAAGCTTTGTTGACTGCCTGCATCTCTTTCTATAGGGTCAAAGTAGGAATCACTACTGTTCTGGAGCATTACCTGTCTAGCAACCTGAAGTGTATTTCTCTTCCAAGAAGAGACCAAATCATAGAATGTATGAGTTTGGAGAGCTTACCAGAAAGGAAGAAAAACTGTGTTTGTTATTCATAGGATACTGTGAGTCTTTATATGTTTGGGTTTTTGTTTTTTTGCTTTTAATTTGCATTATTTATGGAAACTTGCTAAACCTGCTAGGTTTAATGTATGCCTGTATGTATGTATGTATGTATGTATATATGTATATATGTATGGGTAGATGGATGGATGGGTTTCTATGGGGTGAAATAGATCCTTTCCCATGCACAATATGTACATTGTTACCTCGAATGCTTTTATAGGAGATGTGGGCCCTTTTACCCATTTAAATGAGAGCAACATTGAAATATACTTAAACATTTTTCAAAAAACTCTGAATGAAGACAAAATAAGCCAAATAATATAATTCTTGGAATCACCCCCAAGATTGAGACCTGTATGTGTAAACCCAGACTCTGGGGTGCTGAGCTATGGGTTATATCTGATAAGTGTTGCATTTTGGAGCAATCAGGTCATAAATTATCTGAAAACACTTTCTTGGAATTCAGTGTTACTCTTTTTTTTCCCTTTGGTCATCTTTTTATTCTCAGACTTCTTTACCACCCTCTTTATTATTCTTCCCTCTTTTCCTCCAGTATGCCATACCCTGGGGGAGGAAATAAGCTCTTCATTACCTGAACTGAGGAAGTGCCAGTATTTCAAATAAGTCACAGAGATCTGCCTAAAGCATGACCTATTTATGTCTGATTTTACAACAGATCACATATTTTTAACCTCAAACTGTTAAAAAAAAAACAACCATGATAATTTTTGCCAGACTTTAATGTTTTTGTTCATTTTTATTTAACCACAGTATCTCATTTTAACCTGAGCTTGTCTGAGCATGCCCTAACTGTGTTGTCTAACACAGAGGCTGCTGTGTCCCCTTCCACATGAGAGAAAGTATACTCCTTTGACTGGCTGTCTGTGTCTTTAAAACTGATGGGACAGAAACAGTTGTCTTTTTTTCTTTTTCTGCTCCTTTTCCCCCCTGCTGTATCTAGAGGGTAAAGATCCCAGTTCATCCACATATGGACACAGCAGATAAAAATGGTTGAATGAGGAAAAAGGGTGACTGGCTCAGTCTCACAGTTTTAAAGATGCAGGCAGTCTATCCAAGGAGGCTACCCATATAAAAGGAGACAGAGTAGTCGCCATGTTAAGCAAACTGGGCATGCTTAGACAAGTGTAGGTTACATCATGAAAGTAGTATTGCACGAATTGACATGATCAGATATATTCACTTGCAAAAATGGAGAATCATTCCTGGAATGCTCATGATGCATTCTTTCAAATAACTGATTATTTTTGTTCTCAGTAGTGTGGTAGTGAAAAGAGTGATAGATTTTAGAATAAGAAGACCTGGGTTCAACTCTGAGATCTGATATTTACTACTTGTGTAACCTTTGACAAGTCACTTCATATCTAGGGCTTCAGTTTTCCCAAAAGGAAGGGATTGGACTAGAGAATATATAAAGTCCTTTCTTTTCTTTTTTTGTTAGACGATGGGGTTAAGTGACTTGCCCAGGGTCACACAGCTAGTAAGTATTATATGTCTGAGGCTAGATTTGAACTCAGGTCTCCCTGAATCCAGGGCCGGTGCTCTATCTGCTGCACCACTTAGCTGCCCTGAGAATGTATTAAGTCCTAACTTTGATTCCTATAATCATCATTATAGTGTTGATAATGATGGAATAGATGGGGAATTGGGATGAGACGTGATTTCACTGGTATAGGGAAGTCATAGGTGAAAAATCTCCTTTTACTAATAAAAGATGGCATCTTCTCTATAAGTTATAATTATAGAGAATTTCCTATAGCACTGAGAGGTTGTGACTATAAAAGTCACACAGCCTATATACATCAGCAGCAGAATTTGAACCCAGGTATTGTTGAATCTGGAAAATCAATGTAAAGTTTTTTGGCCCTCCCTTCTTACCAAAGAAGAAGTCTGAATTTTTTCTCTTTTTCTTTTATGGGGTGTTTATAGTACCTTATTGTAAAATTTGGGTTGATAGTATACAATATTATACATATATAATATACATATATTATGCATTTTTGAGTTTCTAAACTTTTTCTGTCTCATCTGCTGATCTTTACTTGTTGTCTGCAGTTTCTTGTGCTAACCTATGATATGTCAAAACCATGATGGGGAAAATCACAATGTAGAAAGGAGAGCTGTGGGTCATGGCCAGCCTTTTTTGGTTTTTCTATGCACAAGGCTATCTAAATCTCTTTTTTTGAAATTAATCTAAAATGAATTTTTTCTTTCATGAGAAAATCTTAATTTCTTTCATTGAAATTGAAGCAATATGGTATATATACTTTGTAGCTCCTTGTGAGAGGCCATTGTGATTAAAGCTATTATTACTAATAACCTTGAGTAGAGAGGTAGCAAGGATAGAGGGCCAGCCATTGAATCAGGATGACTTGTATTCAAATTCTGCCTTCAACACATACTGTGTAACTTAACTTTTCAGTGTTCTAAGTGTTGACTGTAATTTGCCAAGGAGTTACCACTAAACATCAGTGGAAGGAGTTTAAGGAGTTTTTCACATTTCTTATATCAAAAGTCTATACTGTCTGGACCCCCCCAAAAAAAAACATAAAGGAAGGAACAAAAGAAGAATGAAAAAAGCATTTATTAAGCCTTTACTATGTGTCAAGTAGTATGCTAATCACTGGGGATACAAATATAAGCAAAAAGAAAGACAGTCCTTACCCACAAGAGTACCCACAGCTCATTTAATGGAGGAAGACACAAAAGGACGCTAAAAAATGGGGGCAAGGGAGATGGATTGGTAGAGAAGGCACCTGGTGAGGGGCTATGGTTTTGAAGTCTGAAAGCCAGGAACAGGACTAGGAGGGAAATAAAGGTCAGCCTGGACCCCTCCACAAAATACAAGTGCCATAAAGAACTCACGAGTGGGAGAAGGGGAGGGGTCTTGCAGAGTGATGTTCCTGATTGAGAAGTCCACAGGAGTGGTTGGATGTTCCAGGGCATGGAGACTGCAAATGCTGAGATAATTTCTTGGATAATATAGCAGTAGAAGTGTGGTTTTGATATCTAGAAGTCAGGGCCAGGGCTAGGAGAGAAAAACTTTAAGTAATAGATTACCCAGACATTTCTAAACCATGCTCCCTGTACACTAGTCATCTTCTTCATTCTCCTCTCACAGGATCCTAGATTCTGACTCTGAGACACTGGGCTCCTCTAGATGAGCTTTTGACTTCTCTTACCTGGAAATAGGATTGCTTATCATTTCTCAGCCATGCAGTCCATCTTCTTTGTCCCCTCTCCCACTGATTCTGGACTAACCCTAACCTTAGAGAGATTTAATGATTTGGCCATGGTCATGCACCATGGTCAGTAGCAGGATTTGAACCAGGTTAACTCCAAATCCAATCCTGTCTTATGCCATACTGCTTTTGAGGTGCAGGGAGTAAGGAAGCATATGGAAATACATGAACCAGAGGTTGGAATCCTGTTTGGAATTTCACAAGTAGAATCAGAAAAATACAATGCACAAAGGGAATTGGAGATTCTAAAAGGAAAAAAGAAACGAAAGAAATTCTGATGGTACAATTATAATAATCCCACTGAGGAAGAAAATCAAGAAATATTGAAAGAAAGCAATATGGCTGTACAGAGAGCTATCTGAGGGCATCAGATAATAAAAGAACATTTAGAAAAAATACAGAAAAAGGGCCATATAATCTGGAGCAAATACAAATGAATGGCACAGACTCTTGAGAGTGTTGTCAGAAACTATAAATCTAGAGTGAGCTGGAGTTTGAGAAAAATCCTAATGACATCAAAAAGGATTTTATCTGTTTGGTTTTAAGCTACATTCATAGCAACTAGGGTAGCTAGGTGGTACAGTGGGTAGAGAGCAGGGCCTTCTCAAGTCAAGAAGACCTGAGTTCAACAATAGCCTCAGACACTTACTAGCTATGTGACCCTTTGCAAATCGCTTAACCATGTTTGCTTCAGTTTCCTCATCTGTAAAATGATCTGGGTAAAGAAATGGCAAGCCACTCTAATATCTTTGCCGAGAAAACCCAAAATGGGATCATGAAGAGTCAGACATGACTGAAAAATAACTGAACTGACCATTCATAGCAAGAAGATGGACAAGCGAGGAATAGGTACACTACTTGGAGCAGAAGATATAATGTGAATCAGCCTTTAAGCTTCATTCACTTCCTACCTTGCCTGTTTCCTTCAGCAGTCATTTCATAGGAGATTATGGGATTTAGAACTGGAAGAGACATTGGAAATTATCTAGTCCGACCTCCTCATTTTATAGATGCAGAAACTTCTCCTGCTACTTCCCTATAGGGTAAGATATATTTCTTTACCCAACTGAGTGTGTATGTTATTACCACTTTGAGCCAATTTTGATGAGAGTAAGGTTCAAACAATTAAAGAGCTCTCTTCTTTCCCTCTATTGTAACAGGCATTTTATGCCTCTTCATGTAATATAACTTAGCCCTTTCTGCCTCCCCCTTTCCTCTTCTCCTAGTATGATCCTTTTTTCACCCTTTAATTTTTTTAATATTATCACATCAAAGTCAACTTATGTCCACACTCTCTGTCTATCTATACTCCTTTTAACTATTCTGATAGAAGTGGGGTTCTTAAGAGATATAAATATTATATTCCTATGTAGGGATTTAAACAGTTTAACTTCGCTAAATAACATTTTCCCCCCGATTACCTTTTTATGCTTCTCTTGAGTCTTGCATTTGATGATCAAATTTTCTGTTCAGAGCTCATCTTTTCATCAGGAAAGTTTGAAAGTCCCCTATTTCATTGAATGTCCATTTTCCCTGAAAGATTGTGCTCACTTTTGCTGAGTAGTTGATTCTTGGTTGTAATCTAAGCTCCTTTGCTTTGCAGAAGATCATATTTCAAGTCCTCTGACCCTTTAATATTGAAGCTGCTAAGTCCTGTGTAATCTTTACTGTGGCTCCTTGATGTTCAAATTGTTTCTTTCTGGCTGCTTGCAATATTTTCTCTTTGACCTGATAGTTCTGGAATTTGACTACAATATTCCCTGGCATTTTCATTTTGGGATCTCTTTCAGGAGGTAATTGGTGAATTCTTTCAACTACTCTTTTACCCTCTGGTTTTAGGATATGAAGGCAGTTTTCCTTGATAATTTCTTGAAAGATTCTGTCCAGGTTCTTTTTTTTTCTTTTGATCATGGTTTTAGGTAGTCCAATAATTTTAAAATGATCTCTCCTGGATCTATTTTCCAGGTCAGTTGTTTTTCTAGTGAGATATAATACATTTTCTTCTGTTTTTTCATTCTTTTGATTTTGTTTGACTGATTCTTGATGTCTCATAGAGTCATTAGCTTCCACTTGCTTGATTTTCATTTTTAAGGAATTATTTTCTTCAGTTAGCTTTTTCCTTTTCCATTTGCCCAATTCTAGTTTTTAAGAAGTTGTTTTCTTCTGTGGATTTTTCCTTTCCATTTGGCTAATTCTATTTTTTTAAGGCATTGTTTTCTTCAGTCAATTTTTGTGCTTCTTTTTTCCAAGTTGTTGACTTCTTTTTTCGTGATTCTTTTGCATGATTCTCATTTCTTTTCCAAATATTTTTCTATCTCTCTTACTTGATTTTTAAAATTCTTTTTGTGCTCTTCAAAGAAGGCTTTTGGGGCTTAAGACTAATTCATAGTCTTCTTTGAGGCTTCTTTGCATGTATCCATTTTGACATTGTTGCCCTCTTCTAAGTTTGTTTTTTGATTGTTCCTGTTACTGTGGTCACTTTCTATGGTTAGAGCTCTTTTTTGTTGTTGGTATTTTATGCTCATTTTCTAGGCTGTTTTATTACTTTTAAAGTTGAGCTCTGCTCCAGGGGTGCAGGGCCACTGTCCCAAGCTTCCAGGGTCCTGATCACTGGCTTTCTGTGCTGGGGCCTTAGGGGCTGGTGACTTGATCACTGTACTAGTGTGGCTTGGACTATTCACATCTGCTGTGCCCAAATTTCTGGGGCTGGCAGTTTTCCTGCTTCACTAGAACTGGAGGCCTCACAGCTGACCCACTGTGCCACTGGCCTGCTGAGCCAGGACTGTGGGGCCTTGGTTGCTGCTCTGTGCTGTGGCTAAAAGCCTCCCCCAGGCTTACCCAAACACTACCTGCACTGGGCTGGGCTCCCGTTTTAAGCAAGTGAAACAGACCTTCCTGAAGTCCTTCTAAGTTATCTTGAGCTTGAAAATTGTTTCACTCCATCTTTTTTGTGGGTTCTGTTGCTCCAGCATTTGTTTAGAAGCTTGATTTAACGTTGTTTCCAAGCTGGAGACAGTTCAGGCAATTTCTTGGCTTTTCTCTGCCATCTTGGCTCCATCTCCTCCACCAAACTTCTTAAATTAGCAGACAAACTTTCTACAAAACTTTTCTCAAATCCTACTCACTCCTTAGTCCCTTACAGTCTGGCATCTATTCCACCATTTCACAAAAACTGCTCCCTGGGAAGGTAATTAAGGTAATCTCCTAATTGCTATATCCAATGTTGGCATCTCAGCCTTCTTCCCTCCTGCCTTTTCTGTACATTTGACTTAACCTTGAAATTTTCTCTTTTCTTGGCTTCCTTCCTCCTCTCTAATGAATCATAAGGTCACAGATACTCTGAGGTCAGACGGGACTTTAGAGGCTATCTAGTCCAACCCCCTTATTTTACAAATGAGGGATTTGGGGCCCATGTAAGTATCAGAGATAGAATTTGAACCCATGTTTTGTAATCCCAGAACCTTTGCTTTATGTCTCTTTTACTGTTTCCTCTTTCTCCTGTTATCCTCTAAATATAGGCATTCCTCAAGGTCTTGTTCTTGCCCTGTCTTCTTGCTATATGCTTTCATTCTTTCTTTGTCACTTGCCCTCTATGTTTAAAGCACTATGCTAAGTGTTGTGGAGAATACCAGATAAGAACCACTACTCCCAGAAAGTTTATCATTTTGTAAAGGAGATAAAATGTATACACATAAAAGCTATGAAACAATGTAGAACATAAAGTATAGTAAAAGATACAAAATGCTAATCCAGTATGGTAAACATGAGACTATTTTGGAGGGCTCAAAGGAAGCTTCATGGAAGAGGTGGCACTTGTACTGGATTTTGAAGAAAGAGTGAAAATGAGACAGGTGGAACTGATAGAGAAACGTATTTCCCTGTAGGGACAGCTCAGTGTAGTAAGAATTGCACTGCACTGGGAATAAGGAGACCCATATTCAATGTCTTGTTCCACAACTTAGTAGTTATGTGACCATCAGTCAAATCACTTGATTTCTCTTGGCCTTGGTTTTCTCATTTTGTATAATGGGAGTAATCTTTGGGACTACCTATCTCACAGAACTGTTGTAAGATATTTTCTGAAACTTGAAAGGCTGTCTAAATAAGAGATATGATTATTATCCCTGGAAAACAGCCTGAGCAAAGGCACAAAGGCCCAAAGGTATGGGGTGCATTTGGAGAACTGTGGCGATTAAAATGGTTGAACCTACAATAAAAGAGACAGAGACAGAGCTCTGAGCCAAGGGCACTTTATTAAAGGGGCCATGGTCCCCTCTAATGAAGTGGGCCTCAGATCTTCCTCATCATCTGAGATCCTTCCTTCCTCCAGGACCTTGTTTTTTTTATAGGGTTTAATACTCAAATATGCAAAAGAGGCAGGGTAAAATACAGAATCTCACTGGTTGATAGGTCTTGCTCTTGAGGGCCAAAAATGACATATTAGCAGGGGGGATCTCAGGTTGGGTGAAGTAGGGGCACCTCCACTGACTAAGTGGTCATAAGATGGTCACCTGCTCAAGCTGGACAAGGAAAAATGGTCCAGAGATAAAAAAAAAATAAGTTGGGGGTGTTTCCAAAGCATCCATGCTGCTTTTGGGCATGGAATTTGTGCAAAACAAGATGGAGATATCTTTGTCAGCATTCTTGTGGTTGTACAAGTTATCATAACTTGATAAACAGGTAGTGAACATTACATTAAAGTCTGAGGCCCACTATAAGACCTTATGTATCTAATTATCCCTACATGATTTATATAAAATATCAAACTGATTAGTACTGATTGGAATTGAGTAGAGACCCAAATGGATTATTTCTCATAGAGTAATGTAGCCCTATTTCAAAGCTGTATAGTATAGTAAAGGAAGCTATATAAGATAAGTCTACAAAATAGGATTAAGGTCAAGTTTATAGAGAGTCTTAAATGCTGTTATGGATCAGGATAATAGTGTAACTGGGGAGAAGAATTAAGCCCCACACTCTCACAACACCAACCAGACCTATGTTGACTATAGAAGTAACTTTGCCCTCAAGTGGAATGATCTGGGAGCAAACCATTGGGCCCTTTAGATGAGGAGGATATACAAAATTTCAGAATTTTCTCAGAGCTCCTGAAACACCATGGAACTTCCTTGTCAACTGTTTTTAATCTTGCCTGTGAGTTTTATTTTCCCAGACTACTTTTTACCACCTTGACGTATGCTTTTACTCGGGAGTTGTTGAATACATTTTTTAGTTTAAAGAATTATTTATCTGAACTCTGGGAATCTGAGTGATTCCTTACACTAGGCAGAATCAAATCCTAGAAATCTACTTACTCATTCATCTCTTTATAGTCTCAAATGAGATAATATACATGAAGTAGTTTACAAACTTTAACACATTACATCATCATCATCATCATCATTTTTGGTAGACAAAATGTTTGTTTTTCCCTCTTTCCATCAAGGGAAATAATAGGAAAGGGCATGACAATTATTATGAAGACAGAGCTCAATCTAAGTGAGGGCTTCCTGAGTTTCATTCTAAGTGTTATACGTAAAGCAACCAGCTGCAAGGTCATGCGAGTAGGAAGAGCTCCATACACTTGCAGCATATAATAACTCTACAAGGTTGGTCCTTGTCTGGAGACATGGGTCTTCCTCCTTCCTCACCTCATTAAATGAAGATTAATGCCCGAAGACCCTATGGCATACATTTAGAAATAAAGCAAGGATATCATCTTGTTTCCTTGCCAATGAAAACACTGGATAGAGAAGAGGAAGGGTAGGAAATAAGCATTAATGTAATGCCTACTATGTGCCAGGCATTATGCTAAATATTTTTTATAAATTTCATCTCATTTGATCCTCACAGCACCTTTATAAGATAGATACTATTATTATCATCATTTTACAGTTAAGGAAATCAAGGCAAACAGAGGTTAAGTGACTTGCCCAGAGTCACACAGCTAGCAAGTATATGAGACCCAATTTAAGCTCAGGTCTTCCAGATCTGAGATCCACCTCTATCCTGTGCACTATCATCTACCTCTTTGGGATAACTCAAAGTAGAACAGAGAAGTAAGTTCCAGAAATATGAAGCAATAAAGGATAGGAATAAGGAATGGATCTATGATTTCATTGGACAATAAGATGCAATTTATAATCTTAGAGAGTTTTCTAGGACATAGACAGATTAATTGACTTGCCAAGGGTCAAATAATTAGGATTTGAACACAGGTCTTCCTGACTCTAAGACCCTCTCTTTATACCCAAGAAGACAGTATAAAATAGCAGAAATAGAAACTAAACTTGTAATGTTTGCCACCTTGTGGGTAGACTATAGGTACTGGTACTTGATATCAGTATTGCTGTTGGCCTAGAACACTTCACAGGCCTAGAAAAGCATGCTTTTCACAGAAGATGGAATGAATACATATAAAGGGCATTAAAGGTGTGGAAGAGGTTGCAGGTAAAGGGGAAGAAAGTCAATGGGAACAGCATTGCCTTAAAGTAGATTTATCTAAAATAATTGAAGAGACAAAGTATTGGATTTCCTGGGGAAGAAGGAAAAAATAACAGAAGAGAGGAGTCAAGTTGGCAGATTAGAGGCAGCAACCCAGCCAAACTTCCCCAACATTCCACTTTAAACAACCTCAAAATAACTCTTCAAATCAAATTTTGGAGTAGCAGAGTCAACAAAAGGTCAGAGTGAGACATTTTTTCCAGCCTAAGACAACTTAGGAGGTCGGCAAGAGATGTCTTGGACACCAGGATGGAGGCCTGTTTGGAGTGCAGAGCACACAGCCCCAGCACTAGCTGTGGGCCTTGGAATAGCAGCTTCAAGAGCTCTCAGCCCAGAGATGGTAAGAGGTTTGGATGATTGGTCAGAATGAGATTACAGGGGACTCTTTGCTGGCACTGGGTGCAGCTGGCACTGATTGGCAACTCTATTGCCCCTAAGCAATTCTGAGTGGTAGTTCTAGGATAAAGAGGAGCACTTGTGGTCTGTGGTCTGTCATGTGAGAACAGGGAACCTGGTGGCAGTTCCAGGGCCAAGAAGTGCCTTCCTGAGTAAAGACCAGAGCATAGACAAGGAGAGAAGTGACCCTTCTCTGAATCATAGCACCTTAGAAGCAAAAACTTTAGATTCCCCAGAACTATCTCTGAAAACAGCATCATTAAAAAACTTTAAGTTTAGCACAGTGCCTCCCCACATCCAGGTGAATAGAACCTAATTTTACATATAGTTCAAAGTAGAGAAATAAGCTGGAAAAATGAGCAAAAACAAAAACAAAAAGAACTTGTCCATAAAACTACTATGGTGGCAAAGAAGACCAAGACACAAATCAAGAGAAAACAATGTGAAAACAACTACAAACAAACCCTCAAAAATGCTAATTGAACCCATGTTTAATAAGAATTTCTGGAACAGTTAAAGAAAAAGATGAAAATTAAGGAAAGAAATGAGAATGCTGCAAGAAAATTATGAAAGGAGAATTAACAGCTTGGTAAAAGAGGCACAAAAATTCACTGAAGAAAAGAACTCTTTAAAAAGCAGCATTGGCCAAATGGAAAAAGAGGTATAAAATTTCACTGAAGAAAATAATTCCTTAAAAATTAGAACTGGGCAAGTGAAAGCTAATGACTCCATGAGACATCAAAAAGCAATCAAACAAAATCAAGAGAATGAAAAAAAAAATAGGAGAGAATATGAAATATCTCATTGATAAACTGACTTGTTGATTGTAATAAAAACAGATTGAAGAGAGATAATTTGAGAATTATTGGACCACCTGAAAGCCATGATCAAACAAAAAGCCTAGACATCATATTTTGAGAAGTTATCAAGAAAAACTGCCCTGATATCCTAGAACCAGAGGGTAAAATAGAAATTGAAAGAATCCACTGATCTCCTCCTAAAAGAAATCCCAAAATGAAAACTCCCAGGAATATTATTTTCAAATTCCAGAATTTCTATGTCAAGGAGACAATATTGGAAGTAGCTAAAAATAAACAATTCAAACATTGTAGAGCCACAGTCAGGATCACATAAGATTTAGCAGCTTCCATATAAAAGGAATAAAGTGCATGGAATATGATATTCAAGAAGGACTCAGCAAAACTGAATGTAATCCTTCAGGGGAAAAAATGGATACTTAATGAAATAGAGGACTTTTGAGCTTTCTTGATGAAAAAACCAAAGCTGAATACAAAATATGACATTCAAACACAAGAGTCAAGAGAAGCACAAAAAGGTAAACATGACACTGTAATCATGAGAAACTCAATAAAGTTGAACAGTTTACATTTCTATATGGGAAAATGATAATTGTATTTCTTAAAAAAATTCATCATTATTACAAAGTTAAAAGGAGTCTGTATAGACTAAGGGCACTGGTATGAATCAATTATGTTGGAATGATCTCCAAACATGTTATTTTATTACCAAAAAGCATTATTTTATAGCACTGGTCATACCACAACACTTCAGCCTAGGAACAGTTGGAGCTATAAAATGTAAATATAAAGATTCATTTTTATTTCATGACCATGATCTGGCTGGTTCACAAAATAAATAAGCATTATTGCTAAAACATCAGTGTCTTTTGTTTGATTTTAAGAAATATGCAAGAATTACATCTTTCAAAGTAGTTATTTGGGAAACTATACACTAATGATACTGTTCTTAATCAAACAGAGTTTAAGTTTTAGGAATTCTCTTTAGGAATTGTCCTAAGATCCAGTTTGGAACCACATTGGAAAACCAGTTCCATTATTTTCCTGATACTTCTTGCTGAGCAATGGCATCACACAGTTTGATTACTCCTTTTATTCAAAAAATACGTTTAATTGATTTTGAGATTTTTCTACAATCAAATCAACCACTTCATAAAAATGATGATCTACAACCTTCCAGAATATTTAGGAGTCCTAAGATGTTTCTAGTATTTAAGACAGTAAGTGTACAGGTGAACAAGGTGATTATCTTGAAAAGTCAACATTTATTTGGTTATATAACTTCTGGTATGTTGGCCAAATAACTTACATACATGAGATACCGCTTTTAATAATAATAACAACAATAGATAGCATTTATATGACACTTTAAAGCTTACAAAACATTTAACATGATTTCATTTTATCCTCACAACTATCCTGGGAGGTAGATGTCATTATTTTCCTCTTTTTTTTTTTTTTTTTTTTTTTGCCTAGGGTCACAGAGATAGGAAGTAGGTGAGGCTAGATTTGAACTCAGGTCTTCCTGACTCAAAGTATAGCACTCTATTCAGTGAGCCACCTGGCTGCTTTTTGCTTCTCACTTACTGTCTAACACAGTGTTGGACATACAGCTACTCAATATGCTTGTTAGTTGATTGATTTTCCTGTCATGTGCTTAGTTTTTACATCCCCTTTCCCTCCTCTGTCAGAAATACGAGAATAATAGAACTTTAGAATTCTCAAAATTGAGAGCTACTGAAACATGAGCTAGATTAGGTTATCCATCCTCATAGCTCCTTTGATTTATCTGGACAAGAAGGAACACTAATATTCTTCCAACACAGTAAAATATCTGCATGTCAGAATACCAGGTTGTAGAAGTTTCAACAGGGAAAATTCTCCCTCTAAGACTCTCCCTCTATTCTCTTGATAATATTATCATATTCCATAAGTTTAACTATTACCCCTCTGATTCCTCTCCTGTGACTAACATAGTAGTAACATAATACTTGGCAGGAGGAGCTTGATAAGTAGTTGTTGGGGGAAAATACTTGCCTATTAGTTAAGCCATATAAATATTCAGTTCATTGATACTCACTATATTTTCCCTTCTGCCATTGTTTTCTCAGAACACTTTTTCCTTCCTTCACCTAACTTTCCATTTTCATCTTATGCATTTGGATATTGATATTACAAAGAGATTCTGTTTACAACCCAGCATGACTGTTAGTTTTCACTCATTCGGAACCTTTTTTCAGACCTTGGACCTCTTTTCCTATTTATTCCTCCAACATGCACTTATTAAGTCCTACTATATGTCTGGCATCATGCTACATACTGAGAATACCAAACCAAAACCAAACAGAACCAACAGAACCTGCTCTCAAGGAGCTTACATTTTACTGGGAGAAAACAAACAACCCTCATTATTCTTCTATTCTCCTCCATATGCTGCAAGCCTCTCTAATCCCCTACCATGTGAAGGATACAATAGTATTTCCTGATTCCATTCATTGAAGAAACTCTTTGAAGTAGACAATATCAGGGCTCCTGGGCATATTGCAGACCCCTTTTCCTTTAAAACAGACTAGAGGTATGTAGCAACAAATGCCTGATGACTTGATGATGTTTGTGGTCACTTTGGTAGCAGCTCAGGCAACAAATGGAGTCATCTGCCTAGCTCACTGACAGTATGTGGGGCTTTAATGTGTGGGTAGAAGATGTCTTAACATTCTTGGCCAAGTGTAAGTTGTTAATCACCTGGTTCCCTCATTCCATGACTCCTCCCTGTCCCCCACTCCCAATCATCTATTATATACAGTCAGGACCATGGAAGCCTTTATTGTACTACATCTTGTATGACATACTGCTTGCTAGGTCACCTCTTATCACATAGGAAAAGGCCTCCTATTAGACAATATAGAAGGGTTCCTTAAAGGAGCTCAGGAAGACTTCCCTCAATATACTTAGTTTTTCACAACATGACTATTATGGAAGTGTTTTGCATGACTACACATGTATAACCTGTATCGAGTTGCTTGCCATCTCAATGAGGGTGGGTGGGGAGGGAGGAAGGGAGAGAATTTGGAGCTCAAAGTTTTAAAAACAAATGTTAAAAATTGTTTTGGGAATTGGGAAATAAGATACAGGCAATGGGGTATAGAAATCTATCCTACCCTACAGGAAAATAGAAGGGGAAGGGGATAAGAGAAGGGGGATGGTGGTAGAAAGGAGGGCAGATTTGGGGAAGGGGTATTCAGAATGCATGCATTGGAGGAGGGGAGAGATGGGGAGAAAATTTGGAACTCAAAATCTTGTGCAAGTGAATGTTGAAAACTAAAAGTAAATAAATTAATTTAAAAAATTTTGAAAAACTAAAGCATTCAGTGGATCCTACTGACTTGAAGCCTGACACTCTTATTGACTACATCATAATAATTATTGATTAATCAATCAACTGACAAATTCTCATATTTTGTCCCATGATCTACATATTTTTTTACCTTTGAGCTTAAAATATTCTCTATTTCTAGGTATTATGAGTTAGTTGGGAGCATCTGTAAATTGTATGGAGCCAGAAACAGGACTCACAGAATCCATGTAGTTCTGTTGGTAGTTAAAACAATCAAACCACTTCCTCTTTGGTCCAGAGAATTTTCTCAGGAAAACAATGTCCTGTCAGTCCCTACATGGATCAGATGGCTGGCATTACACAATTCAGCCTTTGTGTGGGATTTAAGGAAGGTCATTTCACTTCTAGTACTGCTGGATTCACTGCCTAGGACAGATGTATGTTATCCATGGGCCATATCCTCTAGCTGAAACCCAAGTCAAAAACAGTCCCCAGTACCAGGACAAGTAGGATATGTGTAGTATGTCTGATTTTTAGTACCTTTCTTCCCTCCTCATCCTCCCTGCCCTTTTCTGCTACTGCCATAATTAGTCACAAAATGGAAGTAGGACACATATGAATGAATACTTTTTTGTCCATATAATTTACTACCAAGTGTCCGGCACTGTAAGCCCTATTCATTCATTTTCATTTTTCATTCATGATAAATCTCTCTGCAGATAGTTACACTGGCCTTTGAAAAAGTGATAGATTCTGTTGTGAGGAATATGTCCAAAGCTTTTCTAGCCCTGGAGAACCAAGGGTCATAGATTTAGAGCTGGAAGGGACTTTGAAAGTCTTCTATAACAACCTCTTCATTTTACAGAATAAGAAAACAGAGGTTCAATTAAGTCACATGACCAAAGATCTTATGGGTACTTGGGACTTGAATCCAAGTCCATGACTCCAAATCCAGCACTCTTTCCACAGTATCAAACACCTCTCTAGTACTGTGAGAGCTCGTCCTTTCTAGACACAGGCTTTGAGAATTGAGTTTGGTGGTGCAGTGGATAGAGCTCTAGACCTGGAGCCATAAAAACCTGAGTTCAAATCCAGCTTCACACACTTATTAGCTATGTGACCATGAGTAAATCATTTAAGCTCTATCTGCCTCAGTTTCCTCATTTATAAAATGGAGATAATAGTTATGCCTACCTCCCAGTATCGTTATGAAAATAAAATGAGGTAATATTTGTAAAGTACTTGACACAGGATAGTATGTTTGTAGATTTTACATTTTTTTTGAGGCAATTGGGGTTAAGTGACTTGCCCAGGGTCACACAGCTAGTAAGTGTCAAGTGTTTGGTTTGAGGCTGGATTTGAACTCAGGTCCTCCTGACTTCAGGGCTGGGGCTCTATCCACTGTGCCACCTAGCTGCCCCAATTTTGCATTCTTTTAAACTCTCTTTTATCAGTCTCATGAACAGCTTCATTTGCCTCCCTTGAAACCTTCCTATATTCTCCCACCACTTCTTCTTGAATATGATACTCCATCTTTCTCTTCTTTTCCCCATTTCTAGAATTCTTTACCTCCTCTCCATCTCTTGTCCTCCCTGGTTTCTTTCAAGTCCCAGCTGAATTTCCACCCTCTACAGGAAGTCTCTCCTGATCTCCTTAATATTAGTGTCTTCCCTTTCTTTATTATTTCAAATTTATCCTGAACATAGCTTGTTTTTACATAGTTGTTTACATGTTGTGCCTGGCACACAGTAGGCACTTAATAAATGCTTGTTGACTAACTAAATGACAGAAGTAGTATTTAAATTCAGGTCCATGATCCAATAAGTAATTAAATGACAGTTACAAGGCTTTTTAAAATCCTAAATTGTAGAGTTGTTTGGGATAATATACTTCAATCTGGCACCAAGCATAGGAAGTCCAAAGACAATTTGGTCTGCCTACTTTTGTCTGACTGACCTTAGCAGGGTATGGTGGTTTATAGGCCCTGCCATGTCTAAAGAGTTGTCAGCCTATCCTTATCCTGGGGAGTCCTTCTAGTCACTGAACTTTAGTAGACAGAAATGAAGTGACCAGTGCAAAACTTCAACATCTCCCTATATTGTTTCTCCAGTAAATAATTTTTAATTTAGGAAGATTAATCCAGAAAGTACTTACAACCTAATGGAGGAGACAGACAACACGTTAAAAAAAGCCGAAAAGCGGGGGGAGAAGGTTAGGGAGTGGGGAGAGGAAGTTCCTTGGGTGCAGGGGCATGATGAAGTCCTACATCTGAGGAAATGAAGTTGATTTCATCTTGCAGAATGATGAGTTTCTGGAGGTGAAGTCCAGAAAAGTCACCAGGTAGGAAATGATGGGGAGCATTCCCTGGGGAAGGAGAATCAGGGAAGTGCTCTTAGGTGTCCTCTTCCCACTCTCTCCAATCAGAGGGAGATAGGGGATGGTTGTTTAGCATTATTCTTCATGGATTTTCAAATGCAGTCTCCAAATCATATAAAAGTCTTTTGTCCTGAAAATTCTTTGGATGTATCCGTCTGGTGTTCCTCTCTTCTCTGGAACAGTACTCCCTGTTGAGACACAATTTGAATCCCATACTTACTGAGGTTCTGTAGAACTTGGTGCTGGCAATCTATAACTTCAGACCAGAGTCTTCTAGCTGATCTAATACCTTCATCGGTCTTTTTTTTATTATGCACTTCCTATATTTTTCCTATGTCTATTACAATGTGATCATATAAGAACATCAATACTTTCAAAGAACTAATTCATTTTTCCACTAGAGGTTGCTAGATTGTGCAATGGATAGAGTGCAGGGCCTGGAATCAAGAAGACTGAATTCAGGGCTGTCCTTACTTACTAGCTATGTGACCTGGGTAAGTCACTTAACCTTTGTTTACTTCAGTTACCTCAATTATAAAATTGGAATAATAATATCACCTACCTACAGTCATTGTGAGGATCAAATGAGATATTTGTAAAGTTCTTAGCTCCGTGTTTGTTATACTTATTCTCCCTTCCCTACTCTCTTGGTTGCTCCTCTATAAGTCATTAAAAAGCAGTATGTACCCCTGAAGTGCCTCAGGGGCACAAATTGGTAGAATCCTGCTGCAGAAATAAATGTTACTTTCTCCTCATTTTCCTTTGCCATGGAAAACCATCATATTCACTGTATGAGTTTAATACTGAAAACTACTGATTGCCTAGGAAACAGCTTGGCATGTCTTGAATTTGTGGTTTGGTGTACTGGTTCACTTTAGAAAATCTCTTGGTCAAAGTCCTATAATCTGACCACATCAAAATCTTCCCAGTTCTCTTCCTCACCATCACTAAGGGCAAGATATACAGACTGTTAGACTCTGTGACGATGCTATTGACTAAAAGGTCCTTCATCTCAAAGAGAGTAATCTTCCAAAATTGCTCTTGTAATGTCTGGAGTGATGGGTGGGTTCTGTTCATGCAGTGAGAAAACACTAGTCCTTAGGCTGAGCTTTTTCTTCAGAAAAAACTTACATTCTTCCACTGTAGGAGAGTTCAACCAAAGTTAAACTTTTCTGGCCTCACTCTAGTGATGGAGGAGTCACTGCTCCTTCAATGTACTCCTTCACTTGAGATCCACTCCAGCATAGTAGGACAAGACATATTCAGTCCTTCATTTCTTCTATATGCCTATGAATCTAGGTGGAAAGTATCCATGAATGGTTGGTGGTGAGGTCAGGCTTGGGGCCTTCAAAGTTTGGGGTGATTGCAGTTCTAGACCCTGTCCTCATTTTCTGGAGTTGGTCTGGTCTCATTCAGTGTCTGGCACACCAACTCCACATTCTTCTCTTGAGTACATCTAACATTCATAGGCCTATCTAATTCAACATTGTAATACAACAGAGCCTTGACTCTGGTTCTACAATTCTAATGGTATGTTTTCATAAGGTTGTTGGGACCTTAAGTCCCACAGCCCTTTATCTCTCTGAATGGAGATAAAAGTCTGAGTCATATCAGAAGATGTAAACTACCAAACCCAGTAAAATGAAAACAAAAAAGTTAGAGGGCCTCCAGGCTAAGAATAAGTCTTTTCTGTGAACTCTGAGGCTCAACTCAAATCCATTGTCCCAGACAACTATCTGACTTGGGCCAGAAAAATCTTCAACAACTTAGGAATAGTCTATGCTCCCAAAACCAATTTCAAAGAGTTTGACTCACAATTTTGACTCCCAGTTTTCAATTTTGACAATCTAATATTTGACTCTCCATTCTAAATCTGACTGCCAAAATGAGACAGGAAACGTTTTGAGGCTCAAGTGTTGGACTCTCCATCCTGAATTTTGATTCCAATTTTTGAATTTTCACTTGTTAAAATTTACTTCCTGTTCTAAATTTGACAGTTGGATTTAGAGAGAACCATTTTTATGTCACTTGTCACTGTCAGCATGGTCACTGCCACCATGTCACCCTACTATGTCATTGCTTTTTGTGTCACTTTGTAACTGTCACCTTGTGACTTTATCTTTCCATGACTTTGTCAATCACTTTGTCACTGTTTCCAGGGTAAATGCCACCTCTTAATGATCCTCATGGGTTTTCTGGACAACATGCCAATGACCCCTTGTCACTTTATCCACTGTCACTGTGTCACTGTGTCATTGTCACCATGATCATGGCCATCATGTCATCGTGTCTCTAGGTCATTTTTTTCATTGTCAACTTGTCCTGTCAATTTGACAGAAAATTTAGTCACTGTCACCTTGTAACTGTCCCTATGTCACTTTGTCATTGTCACCATGGTCCTATCTTTATGTCATTGTCACATGCCATCATGTCCCTTTGTTACATTGTCATTGTCAACTGGTCACTCTGACTTTCTGTTATTTTGTCTAAATTTGACCCCACATTCTGAATATGACCACCAGATTTGGACAGGAATCATTTTAAGTCATAAAGGTTTGGTTCTGAATCCTGAATTTTGATTCTTAGTTTTTAATTTTGACCCTCTAAATTCGACTCCCCATTCTAAATTGCACTGCTGGATTTAGACAGGAAGTACTTTAAATCTTAAGTGATTGACTTTTTGGCCTGAACTTTGGCTCCCAATTTTGATTCTCAGTTTTGAATTTTGACCCTCTAAATTTGACTCCCCATTCTAACTTTGACCATCAGATTGTCTTGAGTTTTGACTCCCAATTTTGATGGCCAATTTTGAATTTCAACTCCCTAAATTTGACTCCTCATTCTAAATCTGATTGCCAGATTTAGACCGGAAACATTTTGTGTCTTAAGTTTTTGACTCTATAATCTAAAATTTGACTCCCAATTATGACTTCCAATTTTGAATTTTGTCTCTATAAATTTGCCTCTCCATTCCAAATCTGACTGCCTAATTGGGACAGGAAGTATTTTGAGTCTCAAGTGTTAGACTCTTCACCCTGAATTTTGATCCCCAAATTTGACTTTGAATTTTGACCCTTTAAATTCTCTTCCCCATTCTAAATTTGACTGATTGATTTAAACAGAGCCATTTTTATGTCACTTTGTTACTGTCAAAATGTCCCTTTGTCATTGTCACTATGGTCACTGCCACCATGTCATTGTGTCTCTTTCTCACTTTGTAACTATGTTGGCAAGGAGGCTTTCCGTCTCTTTGTCACTTGATTGTTTTGCCACAGTTACCAGGGTAAGTGCCACCTCTTTACCATTCCTATGGTTTTTAAAGACATGCCAATGTCCCCTTGTCACTTTGTCACTGTTGCCATGTCACTGTATCATTGTCACCATCATCATGACCACCATGTCACAAATTCTATGTCATTATGTCTCTTTGTAATTTTTGTCATTGTCACTTTGCCCTTTCAGGTAATTTGTCACTGTGTCACCTTCTCACAGTCACCATGTCCTGGTGACACTGTTTTCATGTCACTTTGTCATTGTCAACATGTCACTTTATCATTGTCACCATGGTCCCTGTCCTTATGTCATTATCATCATGCCATCATGTCACTGTGTCACCTATTTACTCTGTCATTTTGTCTTAATTTGATTCACCATTCTAAATGTGACCATCATATTTTGACAGGAAGTCTTTTAAGTCATAAGGGTTTTGGGTTTTTTTGGCATCCTGAATTTTGACTACTAATTTTGACTTCCAGTTTTCAGTTTTGACTATAAATTTTACTCCTCATTCTAAACTTGACTGCCAGATTGAAAAAAGAAGCATTTTGAATCTTAAATGTTTCACTCTCTAGCCTGGTTTTTTATTCCCAATTTTGTCCTCCAGTTTTCAATTTTGACTCCCTAAAATTGTCTCATTCTAAATTTGAACGTCAGATTTAGACAGGAAGCATTTGGGATCTCAAGTGCTTGACTATTAGGCCTAAATTTTGACCCCCAGCTTTGAATTTTGACTCTCTAAATTTGGCTCCCTATTCTAAATTTCATTGCTGTTATTAGATGGGAAGCACTTTAAGTCTTAAGTGTTTGACTTTCTGTTCTGAGTTTTGACTTTCAATTTTGACCCTCAGTTTTGGATTTTGGCTCCCTAAATTTGACACTCTATTCTTTATTTGACTGCCAAATTGGAATAGGAAGCATTTTGAGCCCCAAGTCCTGCTGAAAGAGCTTGAAGATATAGAATTAGCATCATTGTCAACAATCTTTGAGAAATCAAGGAGAAAAGCAGAAATTGTATTTTATTAGAGATCTAAAGTTGGAATGGAACTTGGAGGTTATTTAATCTGACCTTCTCATTTTACAGAGGCAGAAAATTGAGGTCCAAAGATGGGAAATGACTTGCCCAAGTTTACAGAGGTAGTAAATTGTAATGCTCTGAATAGATTAGAACCTAGATCCTCTAATTACAAAACCATAATTTGTGCATTGAACCACATAACTTCCTTAAGATAAGGTAAAATTATTTTACTTAATTTAGAAAACAGTGAAACTATTTTATCTCTGTGTTTGTGTGGCTTTGCTTTTTAAAACACAGGGGAAAATGTTATAGCCTATAATGTTATTGTTGTTCACAAGAACAGACACCCAAAACTGAAATAATTTTAGAAATAAATTTATTGGGCTATTTGGTAGAGGAGAGCAAGCCAGAAAGAGGGTGGTTCTTTTCCCCAGGTTCTAAAAGATTTACGTAATATAGGATTTTGACAAAGGTTTCCCACAAAGGAACCCCAGCCTGAAAGCAAGGTAGATTGAGATAGATATGGGTAGCTGTTAACTTTAAATAATATTTAGATGAAACCAAAACATAAGGGAACTGAAAACAGAATCTTGGGGTAGATACATTAGTAGTTCCTTGGTTGGATCATGGGCCTAGGGGAACTGGAAACATCTTGTAGCGTTCTCTGGCAGTCATTCCTAGAGAATTACTAGGGTGAAGAGATATTCTGGATGTGGACAACCTTTAATCACATAAGGTTGTATTTGAACTATATGATATTTTTTTTCCCAAACAGGACATTAAATCATCTTTCCAACTTTATACTTGTTTGCCCCTAAGCTATGTTTGTCAGCCTTATAACTATGAAGCAATAAACTAGAAAGAAGAAAAAGCTCTTTAAGCCCTTCTACTCTGTCACACTTCTCCAATGGCATTGGATGAACACTAGAATACCAGTTTCCTGGGAAAAGGCCCAGGAAGAATAGAGTGAAGTAGATGTTAGGACCTAAATATAAAGCTAAGTATATAAATCTAAAGAAAATGATAGAAGAAATTGCATTGACAATTAATGTAGTGTGAAATTTTATTTTCTCAATTGAAAACTATGGACAGAAGTTTTTGCATTGGTCTAATTGCCAAAATAAGAAATGAAAATGATCAATAACCATACCTCTCACTCTTATACTTCCCCTCCCCCAAATCTCCAATTCACTATTAATAAGAGAAATGTAAATTAAAAGAACTCTGAGGTTATATCTCACATTCATAGCATTGACAAACATGATAAAAGACAGAAGTAACCAATGTTGAAGAGGCTGTAAGAAATATAGGCACGCTAATAATACACTCTTGGTAGAGCAGTGAATTGATTCAACAACTCTCAAAAATAATTTAGAATGATGAGAGAATAATCACTAGACTTCATACTCTTTGACCTGGTTATAATGCTACTAGACATAAATTTTAATTAAGTCAAGGTCAGAAAAAATTGTCCCATATATACCTAAGTCCTAGGCCTTCTTCTCTTCTTCTGTTCTTTCTCAATAACTATGTAAGTTCCACTATCATTATTAGGAAGATGAGGCAGTGAGATGGTGTTGGATAGAATGTAAGACCTGGAGGTAGGAAAACTTGAGTTCAAATACAGCCTCTAACACTTACTAGCTGGGTGACCCTGGGCAAGTCATTTAACCCTGTTTGCCTCAATTTCCTCATCTGAAAAATGAACTGGAGAAGGAAATGGCAAACCTCTCCAGTATCTTTGCCAAGAAAACCACAAATGGGGTCATGAAGAGTTGGACATGACTGAAAGGACTGAGCAACAACAAATTAGGAAGATGACTTCAAGGTGTACATATCCAACCACCAGTCTCTTCAGTGAGAACTTAAATCCTGCATATCTTATTACATATTGGATATTTCAGACTGGATGACTTGAGATATCCTAAACTCCACATTTCCAAAACTGCAGTCATTTTCTTTCAACTCTTATCTCATTCCTTATCAAAATGTCCATATTTCTGTTAAGGGTACTACTGTCTTTTTAAAGACACCTTCCTTCACATTTTTTCTTTGATTCTACTGATATTCTTGACCTTTTGTTCTTCCAGATAATTTTTTTTTATTTTTACTAGCTCTTAAAAATAATTTTTGGTAGTTTGAATGTTATGACAATGAATAAGTAAATTAATTTAGGTAGAATTGTCATTTTTATTATATTGACTCAGCCTACCTATGAGCAATAAATATTTTTCCAATTGTTCAAATCTGATTTTATTTGCTTGAAAAGCATTTTGTAATTTTTTTTTCATGTAGTTCTTATATATAGAATTTTTCTCCTGACCTTCTAAGTTGTCTTGGGCTAGAAAATTGTTTCACCCTATCCTTTTGTTGTCTCTGTTGGTCCAGAATTTGTTTTGAGGTATTGTTTTAGAGTTGTTTGCAGGAGAATTTGGGAGAGTTCAGGCAAATCCTTGTCTTTACTTTGCCATGTTGGCTCTGCCCAACATATCCAATGTCTTTTCTCCACTTTAGATTGGGTCCCCATCATCTCCAGCCTAGATTATCATAACATCCTCTTAAAAAAAAGTCTCCCTATTCCAAAGCTCTCCCTTCTCCAGTCCATCACACACACTGCTGCCTATGTAATTTTCCTTAAGCACTGATCTGACCACACAAATCCCCTACTCAACCAAAACCAGTTGCTTCCTATTACCTCTACAATAATATATGAATACCTCTGCTAAGAGAGAATTTTAAAATTCTGTACAACTTAGATCCAGCTTATCTTTTCAGTCTCATTGAATATCATTTTTTCTCCACACTCTGCCTAATTAGCCTTCTCTATTTGTTGTTGTTGTTGAGTTGTTTCAGTCATGTCCAACTTTTCATGACCCCATTTGGGGTTTTCTAGGAAAAGATACTGGAGTGGTTTTCTATTTCCTTCTCTAGCTCATTTTACAGATGAGGAAACTGAGGCAAACAGGGTTAAATGACTTGCCCAGTGCCACACAGGTAGTAAATGTCTGAGGCCAAATTTGAACTCATTTTTCTGACTTTAGGCCTAGCACTCTATCCACTACACCACCTAGCTGCATCTCTAGCCTTCTCTAGGCCCCTCATTACAGACATTCCATTGCCTATTTCTTTGCCTTTGCATTGGCAAGTCCCGTCATATGTGAGATTTACTTACTCCTTACTTTCATCTCTCATAATTCCCTTCCTTTTTTAAATAGAAAGATCAGACACTATCTTCTGCATGAAGTCTTTCACAATTCCTCCAAATTACTATTGAACTTTCTTTCAAACTACCTTGTATTTAACTATTTTCTATATATGTGTTTATAACTTTATATTTATATTTTATATATTTTTATGCATACTTGTCTCATCCACTAAAATGTAAGATTATTGTACCAGGGATTATTTCCTTCTTTGTACTTGTACTACCAGGTCCTAGCACATAGTAGGTGCTTAATACATACTTGCTGATTGACATATTGCATGATTGATTTCTGTGGGAACAAAATAGTGAAAACAACAAAGATGCTCATTGATTGGAAAATAGCTAAACAAGTTTTGCTATGTAAACAGAATTTATTTGTATATTAAAAAATGAAAAACTACAAGGAATTCTGAAAAACATGGCAAGACTTGTATGAAATTATATAGAGCAAACAAAGCAGAACCAGGAGAACAATATATAGTATAATGCAATGAAAAACACCATTGAAAAAGCATCAGAGCTCAGAAGAATGGCATTGGATATTACTGATTCCATAGAACAGATAATGAAACATGCTGCTCTATTCATGGTAGAGAGGTGGTAATCTTTAGGTGTAGAATGATACACACCGCCATGTATAAGTATTCTATGAATAACCTGTTTCCCCCTGTTTCTAGGTATAATTTTTTGGAAAGGTGGGTGGGGGATATGCAATGCAATAGAAAATGAATGTGATATTTAAAAACAGGTATAAAACATTAAAAAAAACTTGAAATAAAGAAAGGGTGGGCTAGATGATTTCTATTGCCCCTTCCAGCTCTCACATTATGTTATTCAGTCAAAGTTACTTCCCACTTGTTTAAATAGGATTCAGTATTTAAAAAAAACAACCCAACTATAATTCCAAAGAAGCCAAAGTATTTTGAAATTAATTGCTATAACCATTAGAAAAATAAAATAATTCTAATTAGCATTTATAACATAATAAAAATGGTAAAAAAAAAAACTAACAAGAATAATAACATACACATACATACACAAAACAAATTAGCATTTCCGGGAAAACAGTCACTTCAGTGTGTGTGTGTGTATGTGCGTGTGCGTGTGTGCGCGCGTGTGTGTGTGTGTGTGAGGGACCCTTGGGAAACAAGAAGAGCCATAGCAATGTTCAATTTAACCTGACCACCAAACATCAGGTTCTTTATTTATTTTAATGGATTACATGAGTTCATTGATGTAGGTGCTCCCTCCAGTGGTAAAAATCAAGAAAGTGACTATCCTGATTTTCAGAAAATGGCTATACTGATTTTGAGAACAGCAGAAAGGGTAAAATCTAGAGATTTGGAGAGATGTTGTGGCATAGTGGATAGAGTGTTGGACTTAAATTCAGGTAGTCTGGTTTAAATCTCACCTTGAATGCATACTAGCTGTGGGTCCATGGTCAAGTCACTAAAATTTTTCAAGGTTCAGTTTCCTTATTTATAAAATTGGGACAATAATGCACATAATACCTAATTACCTCACAGTGTTTTGTATTCAAAGAAATAATATAATATATGCACTTGCATGATACAGGGCAAAATGTGTAATCAGATGAGCTATATTCAGTGTATCATCTCTGATATTTCTATGGCAATGTTACTTTCTCACTTTAAAATGAAGCAGTTATACTCAATGACCTTGGAAGTCTTATCCAGCTCCATTGGATCTGTGATCCTATGTAAATGCTTCAAAAACTTATAAGTTTTATACATATACACACATGTACATATATGCATATATACACATATGTATATATACACATACATATGATGTATAAAACACAACCATGTACATATGTTCACATGAATAAATACACAAATATGTATGCATATGTATATATCACTCCAGAGTTATTACTCTTTCCATTCTACTTTAAGTCTTTGCTTTTGGTTCTGGATAGGGAAGGAGGAAGAAATTGTCAGTGAACCCTCCTAGCACAAAGCAACATGTCAGTTAATCTGTCTCCTTGGCAAGGCAGTTTCTATTCATGTCTTATTCACATTGCAATAAGTTTACCTCTGTTGCCTTTCCACTATTATGGGGCACTTCCTGATTACTTCCTGAGTAACTTATGCTTCCATTTATGGCATGTAGGTCCATGTTTATTCTTTGGCATTGGCTCTTAATCATATGATCAAGATCTTATTTTGTCTCAGAATGAAACTGAGCTTCTTAGCACTCTTAAGAAAATCTCTGCAGTCAGAGAACCTGGGATAAACCTATGTGACTTTGGACAAGTCACTTACTTAACACTTTGGGTTTCAGGTTTTTCATCAGTAAAATGACAGAGTTAGATTAGATGGTGTTTGAGGTTGATTCCAGCTGTTGATGTATGGTCCAATTAATCTCTAACCCAGAAGAACAGATGAAGAGTTAAAATAAGTACACTAAGAACATGCCAAAAAAAATTTTTAAACCTCTAAGTTAATTCCCTTTTTCTTTAAGGCTTACTAAGTTGGTGGATCAGAGAAATACTGCAGACATAATATAATGTCTAGATCTTTCCACATTTTTTTCTCTTTTTCTGTTTTCTTCCTCTTTTTTCCAGAAGGAAGACAAAGATACTTAACCTCATTGACTTCTATATAGAATCTGGCACTATTGGCTATTCCTTTCTTCCCAAATTCTTTTTCCTTCCCTGGGCTTCAGAGACACTACACTCTTAGTTCTCTTCCTACTTCAATAAGTACTGTTTCTTTTGTTAGTTCATTGTCTTCTTTCTACCTTATTAGGGTGTATGCACCTCAAGGTTGTCTCCTTTGGATTCATTATACTCTCTTCCAGTTCAATTCAAATAAATAACAGAGGGAATGTTTGGCTTGGTGTAAAATCAAGATTCAAATCCTGTCTCAGACACTTACTACCTGTGTGTCACCCTGGACAAAATACTTAATCTGTCTTGGCTTCAGTTTCCTAATCTGTAAAATGAAGGGTTTGAACTAAATGATGTTTCCTTCCTACTTGTCTGCACCAAGTTTTGAACTGGAATCCTTCCTGACTCCAAGCCTGGTGCTGTTTCTACTGTGCCACATAGCTGCTCCTTTGGTTTTCCTTCTTAATGGACTTGAATGAATCTTTAAATCCTGGGGTACAAAGTACCTCCTTGCTTCACTATCTACTTTTACTGGCATCTCATTTCCCAAGGTGCATTGGGGTTGATTTCCTTATGACAAGAAAGTTCTGAAGAAGTGAAACAAATAAATAACAGGTCTATATTTCAGGTTCCTTGTGAAGAATTTTTTCAAAAGGTTGGGAACCAGAGTCAGGCAGGGGAAAGAATTGAACCCTAGCTCTGCTACCTACTTTCTATGAAAGTTTGGTCAAGTTTTGTAGCTCACCCAACTAATCAGCAAGTATTTATTAGGTGACTACTATCTGTCAGGCACTCTGGAGATGAAGACACAAGTGCAAAGAATGAAATAACCCCTAGTCACAATGAGTTTATTTTCTAATGAGTGGTTCTCTGTTTTCCTATCTGAAAAATCAGAAATTGGACTAGATGATATCTAAGGTCTCTCTTAGCTCTTAATTTATGATCCTATCATCATCTCTCTTCCACAGCTACCACAATACCCTCAACAATTACTCTGCATGACCCAACATTTGTGATTCAAACTAACTCCTTTCAAACAAAAACAAGTGGTCTTTTAATTTGCTCTTCCGTGTCCTGAAGTATACCATATCTCTTTGATAGCCATTACTTAAAGTAGTTCCTGATGTGAGATACAACAAGGGCATACTGGAGTCAGCTGGTACCTGTTCTTGAGAGCTGATTGTTAAATTTTCAGTGTGATCATTTACACTTTGGAAACTGGCAAACACTACATATCAGGTGGGGCAGTTAGGTGGTGCAGTTGATAGAACCCTGGGCCTAGACACAGAAAGATTCATCTTTGTGAGATCAAACTTGGCCTCAGATACTTTTACTAGCTTTGTGAACTTGGCTAAGTCACTTAACCCTGTTTGCTTGAGCTTTCTCAGCTGTAAAATGAGTTGGAGAAGGAGACGGCAAACTACTCAAGTATCTTTGCCAAGAAAACCCCAAATGGGGTCAGATATGACTGAAAAATGACTAAACATATCAGAACTTAATTTATTGTTATGATCATTGTCTTGGCATGAGAAAATGTATGCAGTTTAAACTTAAAAGTGTCACGTATCCTTCTTCCCCTGGAGAGCCAGTTGTTAAACATTTGGAAGTACATCCCAGACACACCTGTCCACCACTGCAGATCCCAACCTTTCTATTAGTTGACATTCTTTGTGAAATCCTAGATCCAAAAAAATTTAATACCTGCTGGCCAGCCTCATCCATGGGCCTCTCAGAACTTAACTGGGCTCCTTCATGGAGGATAGCTGAAGAGACTCCCATGAACGCCCAGTCAGAGATAGTGTTCTATTTGTATAGTCTTTGAGAACCCAAGGTTACCTTCATGCTACAATGAGATATCAGAGGATTCCAATGCAGGGATATTGAGAATATTGAAATATCCCACATCCCAGCATAATCTTTTTTTTTGTTACTTTTCAATGTGTCTCCAACACATAGAGTTTCCCTTAAAGCAAAATGACTTTATTATTTCCATTTTAGAGATGATAGAAGAGAGGCTCAGAAAGGTTAAGAATTATCCAAGTTTACATGGTCAAAAGAGTTGGACCAGAATCTGCATTTTGAGAGTGAACACCCAAGATCCCCATTAGGGCTATCTCTGTAATACTTCCATGAAAAAAAGGAGCTTCAGCCTAAGCATAATGGGAAACTGGCTGGCTCAGTAGATAGTTCACCAAGCCTGGAGTTGGGAAAACCTGAGTTCAAATCCAGCCTCAGATACCTACTAACTGTGTGACCCTGAGCAAGTCACTTAACTCAGTTTCCTCCTTCCTGGAGAAGGAAATGGCAAACCACTCCAGGTTTAAAATAGAAAGAAATTTTTGAAATTATCTAGTCCAATCTCATCATTTTCTGGATGGGGAAATTGAATTCTAGAGAAGCAAAGTAATTTACTCAAGGTAGTAAATGGAAGGGTCATGAATCTGGGACTTTGGATTCAATATCCAACATTCTTTCTACTGTACCACAAAGCCTCTATGTTTGTGTCATTATTAAATGTGTTGAATAACACTAGAGATTTCACCTCTCAACAAAGGTATTCATCCTCTAAATATTACTAATCTCCATAATTGACAATTGAATTTGATTGTCATACAATTTTGCCACTAATTTAATTTGGTTTTTAGATGTCATGGGTACAAGAAACACCTTCTATTCGATAGCATTTACCTAGGACTTCATAGTAGAGCTAGGATCAGAACCATCTTTCATGGTGGAGGTTTCCAAGGTTCTGATTGGGGAATTTGGGGAGCAGGGTAAGAATGGGGTGGTAGCTGAGAAATCATTGCTCAGTAGGGGGTCAGATTTTCAGTGTGAACAAGCTAAGTTCAAGAGTTAGACCACAATGGAGCTAAAAGGATAAAATGTAGGGGGTCTGAAGAAGTTGACTCAAAACCAAAAATTAAAACAAAATTCAAGGGAAGAGAGACAGTGGTGACAAAAGCTTATCTATGAGCTTTGGGCACCTTTGACTCCAAGAAACTGTAGCATGTGCAGTGGCCGCACTCCAATAAAACCATCTTGGCAGTTGTGCTAAACCAGGTGGAGGGTAATTAACAGGTCCATAGGTGAGTTAGGGGGGTGTCTACACCAAGTATGTTAAGACTTCTCCCAGTGGAACAGGCAGATGAGTGCAATGTATTTCAATGGCCATGAAGGAGGCTAAAGCAGGGACCTTGGAGTGCTTAGAGCTTGGTCATTCACTACATCCTGGGCCAACACCAGTTGTCCTGACTTTTATCTTGCCACAGGACCTTGTTGACACTGGAAGAAAGGGGTGACTCTGACAACTGTGTGCAACTCTGCCTCACTTAAATCCAGCTCACAAAGGAGTGAAAGCATCACCCCCTGATAGCATTGGTCCTCTTCAAAAATGACTAATAACTGGTACCAGGAAATGAACTGGATGTTGAATTAGATAAAGAATTATCCCAATTCACCACACTTGGTTGGCTTATATGAGTATTTATGTTTTTGTGATCAGTTGGTCCATCATTTAGGTGTTTTTCATTTAAGTTCCTTCATTTGCAG